>NC_141022.1:62547500-62555000 GCF_052040795.2 Danio rerio | reverse complement strand
TCTCTTTTACATGCACAAACATATTCCCACTCACACTCTTTCACACACACACACACTCATTCACTCACTCCGTCTCTCTCTCTCTCTCTCTCTTTCTTTCTCTCTCACACACGCATGCATGCACAACCACACACCCACAAAGTCTCAAACACACTTACCCACTTACACACATGCACAAACACACACCCATACCCACTTAGTCCCAAACACACTTACTCACTCACTCACTCACTCACTCACACACATGCATTAAGCTCTGCATCCGCTCTGCATTTCCTGCGCTGCTCGTGACACACACACACACTCTGGTGTTGGTGTCCTCTCGCTCACACACAGAGGCACAATGAGAGGATGCTCAGTGTTGTTGCAGTCTGCAGGAGTGCTGACGGACGCCCGCGGGTCAGTTCTGTGCTGGGGTCTGATAATCAGCCTCCGCACGTCGGATGTTTTCCTCTGATTATGTGGCTGTAAGGTTGAGCTTTGCTTTGACACGCCGGAGGAAAATAATCAGGCATTCAGAGAGTCGTCTGGCACGAGGAGTTATTATCAATAATGCACCTTTATTATTCATTGTCTGCCATTTCTTTATTTTGGCAAATGAGGTAAAATCTCCCTAATGCTGTGCTGTGTTCACCTACTGACTGTCTAATCATTTATTAGCACTTTATTTATTTCCTTTGTTTCCTTCATTCATTTTCTTGTCGGCTTCGTCCCTTTATTAATCCGGGGTCGCCACAGCGGAATGAACCGCCAACTTATCCAGCTCGTTTTTACGCAGTGGATGCCCTTCCAGCTGCAACCCCATACACACTTATTCACACACACACTCATAACTATAGACAATTTAGCCTTCCCAATTCACCTGTAGCACATGTGTTTGGACTGTGAGGGAACCCAGAGGAAACCCACGCGAACGCAGGGAGAATGTGCAAACTCCACACAGAAACACCAACTGACCCTGCTGAGGCTCGACCCAGCGACCTTCTTGCTACCTACTGTCAATAAATTATTGATTAATTTAATTTATTCATTTATTTATTAGTTCATATATTTCATTTATTTATTTATTTTGTCATTTAATTTTTAATTAATTAATTAATTTCATTTGTTCATGTATTTATTCCACTTATTAATTAATTCATTAATTTTATTTATTCATTTATTAGTTTTTTTATTCATTTATTTCATTTATTTATTTCATTTGATTAATTGATTTATTTATTTCATTTATTTATTTATTTTATTTATTCATTTATTTGTTTTTTATTCATTTATTTCATTTATTTATTTATTCATTAATTTTATTTATTCATTTTAGTTTTTTTATTCATTTATTTCATTTATTTATTTCATTTGATTAATTGATTTATTTATTTTATTTATTTATTCATTAATTTTATTTATTCATTTATTTGTTTTTTTATTCATTTATTTCATTTATTTATTTCATTTGATTAATTGATTTATTTATTTCATTTATTTATTTATTCATTAATTTTATTTATTCATTTATTTGTTTTTTATTCATTTATTTCATTTATTTATTTATTCATTTATTTGTTTTTTATTCATTTATTTCATTTATTTATTTCATTTGATTAGTTGATTTATTTATTTCATTTATTTATTTATTCATTTTATTTTCTGTTTTGTCCCTTTATTAATACAGGGTCGTCACAGCAGAATGAACCGCCAATTTATCCAGCATATGTTATGCTGTGCATGCCCTTCCAGCCGCAATTCTCCAATTCCCCTACAGCATATGTTCATTATTTATTTATTATTTTTTAATTAATTAATTAATTCATTCATTCATTTAAATATTTATTTTATTAATAAATTAATTTATTATTTTATTTATTTATTCATTTAATTAATTAATAATTTTTTTATTAATTAAATAATTTATTTATTAATTTATTTATTTATTTGTTAATTTACTTAATTTATTGATTTATTTATCTATTGATTTATTTATTTAGTTCATTTATTCATTTATTTATATTATTTATTTATTTATTTATTCAATTATTTATTTTGTTATTCAAAATAAATATATAAATTAATGAATTTATTCATTTATTTCTTTAATTAAATAATTTTATTTATTTATTTATTTTATTCGTTTTCTTTTCAGCTTAGTACCTTTTAATAATCAGGGGTCGCCACAGTGGAATGAACCACCAACTTATCCAGCATATGTTATTATGCAGCGGATACCCTTTCAGCCGCAATTCACCAATTCCCCTATAGCGCATGTGTTTGGACTGTGGGGGAAACCGGAGCACCCGAAGAAAACTCGCGCCAACACGGGGAGAACATGCAAACTCCACACAGAAACGCCAACTGACCCAGCCGGGACTCGAACCAGCAGCTTTCTCGCTGTGAGGCGACAGTGCTAACCACTGAGCCACCGCACCACCTGTACTTCCCTTGAAATGTTTGAGAAAATCAAAATGGGCAGCTCAGCTCTCAAAACATTAAACAGAAACAAGTGTATTTCTGCACACACACTATAATCTGCTGTTTTACTTCACTGAACTCCATATAATAGCCAGGCACTAAGCTTCTTGCACCTCTAAAGGGTTAATGCTGCACACTGATGATCAACAGTAAATATGACCAATGTTTCCTCTTCCCAACAGGTTAAATCAGCAACAGTGTAGAATGCATGATTATCTGCCGTCATGACTTTATATAAAAATAATAAATAAAAAATACATGAAAAAAGTGATTTATAATGGAAGTCAATGGGGCAAAAACAGCACCAACATAACCAGAGGGTAGTAACCGTGAACAATACACAGGGGTTAACCGAATGCACTTCAACATTTGCCCCCCGTGTGCAGATGAAAGCGTGACATCAGCGTGCCGTAATGAAAACGCCATGCGTCCACCTGAACCCCAATATTTCCTCTCTCCTGCTGAACCAAAACACACGGATTGACTTTCCTGCAGGAATGAGCTCATCACGGCAGGGTGTTTGAGCCTCCGCCGCTCGCGGATATTTGATTAGTAACCATGGCAACCTGACGGAGAGGTCATAATAGTGCTGATAATCAGATACGACATCTGATAACACACACACACACACACACACATACACACGGAGGCTCATAATATATATCACACTTAGGCTTCTCGCAATAATCAATGTATCGGCATGTGATGCAATACATACAGTTAAGGTTGGAATTATTCACCCTCCTGTTAAATTTAATTTTTTTAATTTCAGTTTACGGATAGATTTCATCAGCACATTTCTAATCATAATAGTGTTAATAACTCATCTCTAATAACTGATTTATTTTCTCTTTGCCATGATGACAGCACATAATAGACTAGATATTATTCAAGACACTAGTGTTCAGCCTAAATAATTGTTTTGTTCTATAGTTGTTGTTACTTTGCACTTTTTTGTTTATAATTTATATTATAATATTATTATTTATTATTTATTATTAAATAGTTCAATATTGACATTTGCTTTCTGATTAATTCTGATTTAATCAATTACTTTATGCCAAAAATCATTAAAGATCATGTTCAAGGCAGATTTTGTTAATATTATCAAATAATAAATAGTAAATATGATTATATTGATTGTTATGATGCAGGGTTAAGAGCTTAAGCATTTTAAGGGCATTTTTAAAAAAAATAATATAACCTTTTTTATAAATAACAAGTTACTGAAGCATTATAGTTATAAATATTTAATTATTTATATGCATATTTTTTAAAAATATCATGTTATAGATTTAGTATATCATAATCAAATAATAATTTGTAAAAATAATTATATTGATGATTATTATTTAGATTTTGATTTTAAAGGTGATTTTTATAATAAATGTATATTAGAAATATAATATAAATATATATATATATATATTAAATAACATTTTATTTATTTATTTATTACTATGGTAATAAATATTAATTATGAGCATTTTCTTTTAAATGATCATGTTCAGTATTGATTTAGTAAATATATCATATTCAAATTTTAATTAGTAAATATAATTATATTGATTATTGATTATTAGTACTTGCTAAGAGCTAAATGAAAAAAAAAAGCCATGATGAAAAAAAAATGATTTATTTTTTTTCATCTCCCTCAAAATCTGTCTAAATTAAGAGGAGATTAAGGTGATTGAAAAAATTTAAACATTTATATATTTCATCATGGCTTTTTTCTTTAATAAGAATTTATTGATGGATTATGGCTGTAAATATATGCATTTTCTTTAAAAATAACATTCAATTAAGATTTTGTAAATGTGTCATAAATAATAATTAGTAAATATAATAATAATTATAATAATTATAATTTTTATCATGCATTGCTAAGGACTTTATTTTTAAAGTTTTTTTTTAAACAAAAAAGAACTTATTTATTCTATCATAGCTTTTTTTCATTAAGTTAGAGCTGCATCATCATTAATTATTAATTATTTATATGCATTTACTTTAAAAAAAATCACATTCAATAGATTTTATAGATATATATCATAAACAATTTATAATTATCAAATATAATTATATTAATTAATTTGTATTTGTTAATTTAGACACATTTTAAAGAAGATTTTCAACAAAAAAAGAGAATTAAATCATTAATTTTTCAATCATAGCATTTTTCATTAATAAAAAGTTATTGATGCATTATGGTTACAAATATAATTTTTTTAAATGTATTTTCCTAAAAGTATGCATTTATTTTTTCATCATATATTTTTTATTTATAAGAAATTGATGCGTTATGATTTTATTCAAGGTTTATTAAAGGATATAATTATTAAAGATATAATCTTTAATAATGGCCTTTGCGTTCTGTTTGATTGACACTTGATCACTTTCTTTTGTTTAGGGAAGATTGGGTTTATTGCACATTTTGTAAATATATCAATCCTATATATATATGTAAATATATGAATTCATCAACCCATTCATCAACCCATCTCTGGAAAACATCCACACACACTCATGCACTACGGACAATTTAGCCTACCCAATTCACCTGTACCGCATGTGTTTGGACTGTGGGGGAAACCAGAGCACCCAAAGAAAAACCCACGTGAACGCAGGGAGAACATGCAAACTCCACACAGAAATGCCAACTGACCCAGCCGAGGCTCAAACCAGCGACCTTTTTGCTGAAGCGACAGCACTACCCACTGCGCCACCGCGTCGCTACACATGTAATTATATTGATTATTATTATGCATCGCTAAGAGCTTAATTTGGACACATTTTAATGGTGATTTTCTTAAAATAATAAAAAGTAGCTTATTTAAGAAAGCCTTTTATTAATAATAATAAAAGTTACTGATGCATCATGGTTATAAAGATTACTTCTTTATATGCATTTTCTTAAAAAAAAAAGTATGCATTTATTTTCCATCATAACTTTTTTTATTCGTAAGATATTATTGAGGCATTTTATTTAAGGTTTGTTTACAGACCCGTCCTTTAACCTGAAATAAAATGATTATGCATCAACAATCTTCAATAATGACCTTTGAGTAGGGATGCAACGATTATAGCCTGAGAAATAATCTGGGTTTCACGGTTATCACATTATTATGCATTCATTTATTCATTTTCCTTTCGGCTTTCGGCTGCGTTTATTAATCAGGGGTCGCCACAGTGGAATGAACCGCCAACTTATCCAGCATATGTTTTGCGCAGTGCATCCCCTTCCAGCCGCAACCCATCTCTGAAAAATATATGCATTTATTAATTTCAAAACACTAGTTTAGAAAATCACATTAAAACTCCGTATATTACAGTTTTGTTTATTGCTGCTCAGTAACTTAATAATACATGACAAAATAATAATAAAAACAGCAATAGTCCATTTCTCTTTGGACTTAAAATTAAGTTTAAAATGTTTTTGTTTTCTTTTCTTTTTTTTTTGCATTTAAACAATTATTTTACACTAAAAATAAATGGCAGAACAATGAAAAAATAAATAAAAATAATAATGAAAAAATGATTGTATAGTATTTTTTTTTCTCTTTAAAGGAGAAATGTGCATATTCCATTCCATTATGAAGCTGATCAGTCCAGCTCTTGTCATGTGACTCGTGGTGCGTTCGCGGCATTCTTTCAACTAGGTGCGACTGGAAAGTGTAAGCGCGTCGATCCTAATATGCACATGCAGCCCATGCACCTCTACATGGAAATAACGAACTTGTGTGTGCAAAGACAAAATATGTGAACGGCCCTTAGTTAATAGCCTCAGCCACAGTTAATCCTGTGTGTGTGGTTATTAGTATCTATGTACAAGCTCTGAACTTCAAACGTATGCACAGTTGGAGTAACTTTGTTTAGTTGCAGCAGTTTTGTTCCGTGCAGAAATGCGGTGTTGAAAAGCCTTTGCGATTAATTAACCGTGATGAATTAAATTGTGAAATGGGTTAATCGTTGCATCCCTACATTTGAGTTCTGTTTAATTTCCACTTGATCAAATATATTATTATAAATATCGTTGGGAAAGATCATGCTTAATGCAGATTTTGTAGATATATCAATCAAATATATGCGAATCAATATAATTATATTGATATTTGTTATTATGTGGGGCGGCACGCTGGGTCAGCATTCAGCATTGTATCCTCAAAGCAAGAAGGATGGTAGTTTGAGTCCCAGCTGGGTCAGTTGGCATTTCTGTGTGGAGTTTGCATGTTCTCCTCGTGTTGGTGTGGGTTTCCTCCGGGTGCTCTGTTTTCCCCAACAGTCCAAACACATGCGCTATAGGAGAACTGATCAACTAAACTGGCCGTAGTGTATGAGTGTAAGAATGAGTGTGTATGAGTTTTTCCCAGTACTGGGTTGCTGGAATAATTGGCGGTTCATTCTGCTGTGAAGACCTCTGAACTAGAGACTAAGCTGAAGGAAATGAATTATTATTATGCATTGCTAAGAGCCTAATTTAGACACATTTTGAAGCTGATTTTTCTTTTTTTCTTCTTTTAAATCATTCATCTTTCCCTCATGAGTAGTTATTGATGCGTCATGGCTTTATTTGAGGAACAAAATCAGTTATGGCTGTTTTAATACAGTATATAATGATTTTTCGGGGTTCAAACGGAGCCAGAATATGAAAATAGTTGACAGATTTTGAATGCATTAGGAGGGTTAAATGTTGCACATGTTTTGAGCTTGATTTGGTGGAATTACTGTAATATTTCCCTCATGTTCATCTGGAACATGTCACCGTTTTACAGTTCATGCATTAAACAGCTCATATACTGTCCTATAAATACGTTTAAGACCAGGTTTTGCCAGAAATATTCATGTTTCCTTCTGTTTTCATCCTGAGGTTCAATTTTCATGGGTAAAGCAAAGGTCACGAGTTTGACTTCCAGGTCACGTACACTATTTTTAAAAGCACTGTCAGTCCTTTGAATATTGCTTATGTTTTAGGCTATATTAGATATAATTATTACAGTAAATCTGATTTCTCCTATTTAAATTATTTCCTAATTAATTAAG
>NC_141022.1:62520000-62542500 GCF_052040795.2 Danio rerio | reverse complement strand
GCACACTCGAGTGCGATTGCTACATTCACACCTGCCCAAACCAACCACACCAAGAGGGAAAACCAACTCTAGTGCAATTCAACCCAACTAAAACAGGCAGATGTGAAAGCACCCTATACTCTCAGAAATAATGGTACGTGCGCTGTCACTGGGGTGGTACCTTTTCAGAAGGTACACATTTGTACTTAAAGGGTCCACATTGGTACATCAAAAGTATATATTAGTACCTACACGTTTTAAGAGGAACACTGTTGTACCATTTAAGTACTAATATGTATCCTTGAGATATTATTATGGAGCTTTTAGGTACAAATTTGTACCTTTTAAAAAGGAACCACCCCAGTGACAGCTCACGTGCCTTTACTTCTGAGAGTGTAGGGTCTTTTGAATATGTCGAGCTGCTGTGATCAACCCACTGTAATGTCTTGAGTGAATATTAAATTACTGAACGAGCTGCAGTTTTTGTATTTTTATAGGTATATTTTATTTGTTTTAAAAGTAACTTCAAAGTAAACTAATTGGTAATCTGATTACCTTTTACATTAAGTAATTATTAGTAATGTAATAGGGGCTTCACGGTGGCGCAGTGGGTAGCACGATCGCTTCACAGCAAGAAGGTCGCTGGTTCGAGTCCCGGCTGGGTCAGTTGGTGTTTCTGTGTGGAGTTTGCATGTTCTCCCTTTGTTGGCGTGGGTTTCCTTCGGGTGCTCCGGTTTTCCCCACAGTCCAAACACATGCGCTATAGGGGAATTGATCAACTAAATTGGCTGTAGTGTGTGTGTGTGTGTGAATGAGTGTGTATGGGGGTTTCCTAGTGTTGGGTTGCGGCTGAAAGGGCATCCGCTGCGTAAATCATTATGCTGATATAGTTGTTGGTTCAGGCAACGCAGTGGCGCAGTAGGTAGTGCGGTCGCCTCACAGCAAGAAGGTCGCTGGTTCGAACCTCGGCTCAGTTGGCGTTTCTGTGTGGAGTTTGCATGTTCTCCCCGTGTAGGCGTGGGTTTCCTCCGGGTCCTCCGGTTTCCCTCACAGTCCAAAGACATGTGAATTGGGTAGGCAAAATTGTGTGTGTGTGTGGATGTTTCCAAGAGATGGGTTGAGGCTGGAAGGGCATCTGTTTTGTAAAAACGTGCTGGAAAAGTTGGCGGTTCATTCCGCTGTGGCGACCCCAGTTTAATAAAGGGACTAAGCCGACAAGAAAATGAATGAATGAGTTGGCGGTTCATTCCACTGTGGCGGCCCCTGATGAATAAAGAGACTAAGCTGAAAAGAAAATGAATGAATGAATAGTAATGTAATCAGATTGCAGTTTTCCAGTAGTAGTCTTGTAATTTATTCCTTTTTTAAAGTAACGTGCTCATCACTGTGAATTACCCTCAATCAAAACATTACGAATTGCTGTGAGATGGTGTTGAATGAACCAATAATAAATGATGGGAAATATTGCTTAAACTAAAGTGTCACCAAACCTAATTAGCTGTATTTAATTGCGTTATTCATGTGTGAATCTCCATCTGGAAGTGAAGTGTGTGTTTCTCTCTTTGAGGTTGACCTTCGTGCGGTTTTTCTTATGCTGTGATACACAAAACCGCCAAATCTTGCGAGATTTTTATTGGAGACTAAACAAGAAACAGGTTGTTCCAGTGAAGGAGACGCTGATAAATCTGAAGCGAAGGTAAAGACGCCGCGTCTCCTGAGGGTTGCGTCATAAACTGCTTACCAATTTGTTTTCTAAATTAAAATAGTTCTTCCTCCACCCTCGCTCGACCCCAGACCCTCGATGCAATCCTTTAAATCTAATTTACTTTTTTTGGCTGCGGGTTTTCATTTGAAGACGGCTTTGATGCTGCCGCTGTGCTTTTAATAAGGTTTTTAGTTTGTTCAGCATAAATGAGGACACCTACTCTTGAAGATTATATTTCTACACACATTTCTAGCATTCATTAGAAGGATTTTATTGACAAACGTGAATAAAATCACTTAAATAATAAGAAAAAATATATATTTTATTGACAATTGTGATAGAACTACTTTAAACTGTCTCGATATCTACTTCTTGTATATTGCACCGAAATATATTGCACTAAATATTTTATTCCGCTCGTTGTTTAATGTCAGAATGACAGTATGATATCAACATATTGCTAGTGCACTCTTCCAAACAACACATCATATTTCATTCATATTCTCAATTTAATTATAGTCATTTGAACACTTTAATAATCAGGCATTGAATACAAAATGCATATCCTAAATTAATAATAGTGAACGTTAAACGTGCACGGTGAAGAGTAACAGAGGCTGTGATATCTGCTGCCAGAGCTATTTTCAGATGTCAGACACCCACATGAACATGTACTACAGCCCTTTATAGTAAACACTACAGTGTTTTCACCCATACAGACACTGACTCCTCCTATAGAGATGTTGCACTTGCTGAAATGTTGCTAGAATTGGTCTTTATGTACGAGCGATATATATTGAATCACTAGAAATGACTGAGATCATGTCCGTGTGTTGTGCGAGACGTCCATATATTGATTATTGTGACAGGCCTACTCTGCAGTGCTATATTGTCTGGGTTGGCAGGGTTCAACGCTAAAGATTTTAACTCGCCCTGCCAAAAAAAAAAAAAAGGGAATAGCTATTTCCTAGCCACATATTTTAAATAGTGTGTCAGAGGCCAAACATAATTGTACACATTTTTTTTATTCAGCATAACTTTTCTTTAAATGCAACTGACAATTTAAAAAACTACAATTGTGATGTAAATAAAAAAAAATATGTATATGTGTATATATATATATATATGTGTATATATATGTGTATACACACACACACACACAAACACACACACACACACACACACACACACACACATATATATATATATATATATGTGTGTGTGTGTGTGTGTGTGTGTGTGTGTGTGTGTATGTATGTATGTATGTATGTATGTATGTATGTGTGTGTGTGTATGTGTGTGTGTGTGTGTGTGTTTTTTTATGTGTGTATATGTATGTATGTATGTGTGTGTGTGTGTGTGTGTGTGTTTTTTTATGTGTGTATGTATGTATGTATGTATGTGTGTGTGTGTGTGTGTGTTTTTTATGCGTGCATGTATGTATGTATGTGTGCGTGTGTGTGTTTTTTTTTTTTTTTTATACAAAATTCTTCGAGGAAATAGCAAAAAATGTCCGCAGATTTCGTCTGGCCCCACATATAACTTACTATTTGCATACGCCATCTTAATAGCAGGTGACGCAGTGGCGCAGTAGGTAGTGCTGTCGCCTCACTGTAAGTAGGTCGCTGGTTTGAGCCTCGGCTGGGTCAGTTGGCGTTTCTGTGTGGAGTTTGCATGTTCGCGTGGGTTTTCTCTGGGTGCTTCGGTTTCCCCCACAGTCCAAACACATGCGGTACAGGTGAATCGGGTAGGCTAAATTGTCCGCTGTGTATGAGTGTGTGTGGATGTTTCTCAGAAATGGATTGCGGCTGGAAGGGCGTCCGCCACGTAAACTTGCTGGATAAGTTGGCGGTTCATTCTGCTGTGGTGACCCTGGATTAATAAAGGGACTAAGCTGAATAGAAAATGAATTAATGAATGAATGAAAAACAATCTGAGCTAGCAATTTACTCTACTGAGTGAAGCCTGCAGCCACTGCTCTTTAGAGCCTTTTCTTTAATTGCTAAAAGTAGCCAAATGAATGTTAAAACTTGCTAAATTTGTTGTTAGGTGCGTTTTGAAAAAAAAAAAGTTGCTAGGGTAGTATGAAAAGTTGCTAAAGCTAGCAGCAGAATTGCTAGGTTGGCAAAACTGTGTGCATGTGCCTTCTCACTGAGGGTGCTTTCACACCTACACTTTTGTTTCGGAACGCATCTCGTTTGCCCAGTTAGCGCGGTTCGTTTGGCATATGTGAACAGGGTAATCGCGCTCTGTTCCGCACCAAAGTAATCACTCCGAGATCGCTTGAATGAGGTGGTCTCGGCTCGATTGAAACGAACCCTGGAGCGGTTCGATTGCAGTGAGAAAGCGATCCGATCCGAGCGCGGTTATATCACAGTGTTTTATGGATATGTAATAGGCATACGGCTATATGAAGAGAGAATTATGAGTAGGGCGGGAAGTTTCGCGAGTCTCCGGATGCCCGCAAACGAGTGATGATCTCCCAGTAATCTCACGTCTCTCTCCTAGTACTCAAATAGGCATCGTCGCGCACCCCTCTCACCCCTCCCCACCGTGTCTCTCCTCAGACACGTCACACGCACCCTGTCATTCACCACCTCTCCTGACAGTTGAGCGGGACGCTGCAAAATAAACCCTGACACTCTGACCAATGTGAGGAGAGTTTACTCGCACGTGACTTGTTTTAGCTCTTTTGGTCCGATTAGAAACTTTGCAGTGTGAAAGCGAACCGCTCCAAGAGCAAAGAGCAACAATGTAACAATTGTAATCTCTGTTTCAGAACAACTGAATCCATTCACAGGTGTGAAAGCACCCTAAAAGTGTTGTTTAAAATGTTTTTATACATTGTAGATTTTTATTATATTTTCTCATTTTGCATATGATGGGTAATGTATTTCATGCATGTCTATCACTTAAACCCCTTTCACACATACAGACCTTTCCGGAAAATTACCGGCAATTTTCAGGGAATGTATGTATGTGTGAACAGGCCCTTTTTGAAAATACCGGTAAATTCGTTCTGGCTATTTTCCAGAAAGAGAAGTTGTAACATTACCGGTAATTTGCTGGAATGCTGACCTGTGTGAACACAGAAGGAAGATTGCCGGAAAGAGCGCGTGCACGTCTAGAACGTGCTGACGTGAAACGTCTGCTTTAGCCAATCACAACAGTCAGACGCATTCACGTCCGCGCGGTTTATGAGAATAAAAGCCTTTGAATATTTCTCCAGACACATTTAGCTGCTGGATGTTAGTCAGATCACGTTTATATGTTCTCCTTAATGCCAACTGTGTAATTAAGTATCGATAAGATGCTTTTGATGAGCCGTTGTTTGTTTACCTTCAAGCTTTGCGTGCGCCCGTGAAACAGCCCGTGAGCGCCAGCACACACACATATCATGTACATCTCGACATGCGAAAGTGTTTCTCTATATGTTTTCATCGGAGTTGTTCACAATACTGATCATCCACAGAGTTTGTGATGTAGTCAAATGTTTACAAACACAAGCGCAGCCGTTTACAGCTCATCTCTGTTTAATGATGTCAGAATTTACCTCTATTTTGGAGTGGATGTGTGAATGCTCTTTTCCGGAAAAATTCCATAACGTCCTCGCCTGTGTGAACAGCGCTTTTTTGAATATACCGGTAAAGTCATTCCAGAAATTTTCCATATATTTACTGATATAACTGTGTGTAAGGGGCTTTATTTAGTGTTAGAATCTGACATAAAGCTGCACTGAAAAGACATGAGCTGAGGCAGGCAGTAGCTCGGCCGCACTGAAGAGGGCGCACCTGAGCTCAAGTTTATTCTTGTTCAGCTGTTGCTCTTCTTCTAAGCAGTGAAGTTCAATAGGAGACTGTTTTCTCTGACTGACTGCGAAAATCAAAAATTCAATCAAACGTGAATAAATAATGGACGACCAACACCGGAGCTAAAGGACTTGCTTCAATGGACGGGACATAAAATAACGCGTTCAATTCAAATAATTGACGTCATTTTAAGACTTTAATTACAAGTAATAGGTGTATGTGCATGTGTGTGTGAATGAGAGAGAGCGTATCCGCCATGGTGCTGTGTGTGTCGCTTGTTATAGTTGTCTGGAGCATCCAGGCATGGTTTTGGAGGCATGTTTAATCACGTTACATGTGACATTCTTCCTTGGTCCAGTATGCACCTGCTTTGTGTAAAGAGAGAATGCTGATATGATGTATGAAACACAGTCGGTAGTTGGCAAATATATCGAGTGGAAATGTTTGTAAATCTGACTTTGAATGAGTGAGTGCCTCACCGGCCACAAACCTCAGCGCACGCCACCGCTGTATTACAGCACGACAAACTGCAGCACGTTTCCTGCAGTTTCACACACGCGTTTCTCTAGATATTAGTTCTTGCTCATTATATTATTCCTAACCACTTAATTGGTAATAAAAGTCAGTTTGTTAAACGGTAGAGTTGGATTTTCTGCATCAGAAATGCACAGAGCAGAGATCGACATCCCATAATGCAATTCACCTCCGCAAATAAACACAAAACACTTGTGAATCACCAAATACACAAACTAAAGTACATAATTGTGTCTGTGTTTGTGTATATGTACGTGTGTGTGTGTGTGTATGTGTGCAGTTGTGAGTGTATGATTGTGTGTGCATGACATGTACGCTTGTGTGTGTTTAGTTGTATGTGTATGTGTGCGGCATGTGCACTTTTGTGTGTGTGATTGTGTTTATGTGTGTGCGTGTATAAACTTTTGAGAGTATGATTGTCTCTCTCTGTGTGCGTGTGCGTGTACGTGTGCGTGTGCGTGTACGTGTGCGTGTGCGTGTGTGTGTGTGTGTGTGTGTGTGTGTGTGTGTGTGTGTGTGTGTGTGTGTGTGTGTGTTTTAACACTGAGGTTGGGGCTCAGTCGCCGCAGGCTGTATAAACGGCGTCTCTCAGTCAGCTTCATTGAGTCTGGCAGGACTGAACTCTCTTTCTCTCTCTCTCTCTCTGTGTGTGTGTGTGTGTGTGTGTGTGTGTTTCAGAGGTGAAGAGCTGAAAGTTCAGCACAGTTCCTCATGCAGATGACAGAGAACATGAGTTCATCATCTGTGTTTCTGTGATTCTGTGCCATGAGCTCTGGATGTTTCCCTCATGAGAGCGGTGGAGTAGAGCAGGACCTCAGGAGATTTAATGCTCCATAAATACAGTGTATTCCTGCAAAGCTTTAATAAGTGAAGATCGCTGCATGAAACTGAAGCATTGGCTGTATCAGACATCATCTCTGCTTGTTTAGTGGATGTGATCAGGCTTGGAGTTTGGTTGGTTTAGCTGGTGTTGTGGAGTTCAGTCAGGCTCAGGTTTAAAATGAATCGGCCAGAATTATTATTGTCATGTATTATTGTATATTTTGTTTTGTTTGTTGGATTATTCTTTCATTTTGTCCATCCACCCACCCGTTCATCTATCCATCCATCCATAAACCCACTCCCCTGTCCATCCACCCATCCATAAACCCACTCCCCTGTCCATCCATCCATGCATTCATCCACCCGTCCATCCATCAATCATCCATCCACCCGTCCATCCACCCACCTGTCCATACATCCATCCATCCATCCTTCCATCCATCCACAACCCACCCATCCATACATCCGTCCTTCCATCCATCCACCCACCTGTCCATCCATCCATCCTTCCATCCACCCACCCACCCATCCATACATCCATCCGTCCTTCCATCCATCCACCCACCTGTCCATCCATTCTTCCGTACGTCCATTTATCCGTCCATTCATCCACCCTCCCATCCATCCTTTCTTCCATCCATCCACCCACCGTCCATCCATCCATCTGTCTGTCCATCCGTCTGTTAATCCGTCCATTCGTCCATCTATCCACCCGTCCATCCATCCGTCCGTCCATCCACCCACCTGTCCATCCATCTATCCATCCTTCCACCCACCAACCCACCCACCCATCCATCCATTCATAAACCCACTCACCTGTCCATCCATCTATCCATCCACGCGTCCATCCACCCACCCGTCCATCCGTCCATTCATCCATTCTTCTGTCTGTCCATCTGTTTATCCGTCCATCCATCCATCTGTCCATCCACCAACCTGTCCATGCATCCATCCCTCCATAAACCCACTCACCTGTCCATCCATCCATCCATCCATCCACCCGTTTATCCATCCACCCGTCCATCCATCCATCCATCCATCTGTCCATCCACCCACCCATACATCCATCCACCCACCCGTCCGTCCATCCATCTGTCCGTCCATCCGTCTGTTTATCCGTCTGTTTATCCGTCCAATCGTCCATCTATCCACCCGTCCATCCATCCGTCCGTCCATCCACCCACCTGTCCATCCTTCCACCCACCAACCCACCCATCCATCCATCCATCCATAAACCCACTCACCTGTCCATCCATCTATCCATCCACGCGTCCATCCACCCACCCGTCCATCCATCCATTCATCCATTCTTCCGTCCGTCCGTCCGTCTGTTTATCCGTCCATCCATCCATCTGTCCATCCACCAACCTGTCCATTCATCTATCCATCCATCCATCCATAAACCCACTCACCTGTTTATCCATCCATCCATCCACCCGTTTATCTGTCCGTCCGTCCGTCCATCCATCCATCCACCAGTCCATCCACCCGTCCATCTATCTGTCCACCCACTCATCCGTCCATCCGTCCCTTTATCCGTCCGTTCGTTTATCTGTCCATTCTTCCATCCATTCATAGGGGACTAATAAAGGGACTAAGCTGAAAATAAAACGAATACATTTAAATATAATTTGAATTTAAATATAATTTTTACTATTTGCATATTTTTTAATACTTGAAAATCACAACTAAAGTGCAAGCTGCACCTTAGTGGAAAATATAAATAGCTGGCTTTTATTGTAAATAAAGATTAGTTTGTTTTCTATTTATCACTTTTTTTCGGGAGCATATAAAATGCTTTTATTATAAATGAGCGATTCCAGCGTTATGGATGTGATATTTACAGTAAAATCTCAAAAAATTAATTGACAGAGGAAGTATACGTCAACATTATATTGAAACATCTGTTTATATTTTCCACAACAACTCACCACAGAGTTATGGAAGCAGAAAAATCAATCTGTAAACATTTTATATTTTTTATTCATTCATTCGTTTTCTTGTCGGCTTTTTCTCTTTATTAATCCGGGGTCGCCACGGCGGAATGAACCGCCAACTTATCCAGCACGTTTATACGCAGCGGATTTGTCTAGTATGTATCTTGATTTAGGATTTTTTAAAGATATTTGGATTGAAAACAGGACAAAACTAATTATTATTATTATTATTATTATTATTATCATTATTATTATTATTATTTTTTTTAATTATTTTTATAACTCAGCGATTAGCTGTTTTGAATAATGGTTTGGAAATGAATGCTTTTCTGTTTTCTTTTTTAAATCCTAATAAAAAAAACAACAACTAATCAACAGACTAATCGATTATTAAAATAATTATTAGTTGCAGCTCTAGTCAGTTGGTGTTTCTGTGTGGAGTTTGCATGTTGGCGTGGGTTTCCTCCGGGTGCTCCGGTTTTCCCCATAGTCCAAACACATGCGCTATAGGGGAATTGGTGAACTGAATTGGGCATAGTGTATGAGTGTGTGTGTGTGTGTGTGTGTGAATGTGAGTGTGTATAGGTGTTTCCCAGTACTGGGTTGCGGCTGGAAAGGCATTCACTATGTAAAACATGCTGGAATAGTTGGTGGTTCATTACACTGTGGCGACCACTGATAGATGAGGAACTAAGCCAAAGAAAATGAATGAATGAATGAATGAGTGCTACACAAACTTGAATTGAATTGATTGGATTATCTGCTGAGCGAGACAATAGTTTGATTTTATTAACGCACTGCATTTAACAATACGTTAACCTTTGAAACGGCCTGTATTTGACGTGTTGTCAGCGTTAACTGTGATGAATGTGCTGTGAATGAGCGGATAATAATTCCTCTGAAGTGTGACATTAGTGCGGCCTCTGCTCTTCTGGCCCTGAAGGTTAAACAGGGAAACACTGAGCGGACGTGGAGCCCAGAATCCAGCGCCCAAACGGGAACAAACCAGGAAACAAGTGTTTTTACAAGCTTTTCCGCATTTCAGATACAATAGCTGTCATCAGTCGGCACTTTCAATAAGAGTCTCATCTGGAGCAGGGCCAGAACACAGCTCACAGGAAGCACATTACGACAGGCATTTACGGCTGCAAATAGAGTCCTGCTAATTTAAGAAGAAAGGAAAAGAGTTTTATCATTTATAATGAGCAGCGTGTCAATCAGTCAAGTGCTCTTTATTGTTAAACCTTTGATCCGTTGCTTAATGTTAACCAACAAATCAGATGATGCTTGAGTTAAGTGGAGCTTTTACTCTAAACTGTTTTAAAGAGCCCCTATTGTGGGTTTTCGAAAATGAGCTTCCATGTAGTGTGTAACACAGATCTAAGTGTAGTGAAATATCCAGGAGAAGGCTTAAATCTGAAAGTGGACAGTTTTTAAAACTATTGATTCATCTAAATAAAAGAGTCGGTTAGAATGAATCGTCTTCATAACGAGTCTTTAGCCGTTTCGGCGTGACGTGACTACGAAACAAAATTGTTTTGGGCGCAAACCCGGGAAAATTTAAACCTGCGCCCCGCCCACTAACACAGCCACGAAGACAAACAGATCCTGAAGTCATGAGTCAAGAAGACGCTGTGCCTACCTGGATATTATTGGAAGTGTGCGGGGAAATAAGTGATTCAGCAGTCTACACGCTTACAGTGGGCGATTCATTCGTTTGTTAAAGGAGAGATTAGAAAAGACTGGTGTATGAGACTTGTGAGAATGGGCAGACAGTACACCAGGGGTGCGTGCAAAATAAGGCCAGTTTATTAGGCACAAAGGCAGCCTGCTACACGCTGGTGAGCACTACAACCCCCTGGCTAGGGATGGGATCTTTGGGCAAAGCAGAGTACAGGTAAGCCCTGAGAACATATAACACGTCACGCAAGAGGTGCCACAGCAATAACTGCAAATAGAAATGATCTAAGTTACAGCTGAGAAGGAAAAAAGCTCGGTCACGGAAATTACGCTCAGTTAATGATGTGCACGCTATCGGTTTCATTTCACTGCCAAGTGCGGTTCATACTTCCTGTGCGGGGGGTTATGACGGTCACGGGGTTATTGCGCGATCCCGTCCGCCGGGGGCTTGACAAACCGCACTAAGCATTTGTCAAGCGCTGAACGCTGTTGATCTATCGCAACAGGCTGTCATCGGTCCAATCAGCGCAAATTAGCTTCGCGCTAAGAAGGGGTTTGGGAACAAATGAATCGCTGAACGAGCGCATTGTTAATGCACAGTTAAGGCGCATTGTTGGAGCGTTGATATTTTGAGGAACTGAAATAGACCACACTATTGACCAACTAAAAGCTGCTCTAAAGTCCAGCAGAGCGTGATAGTCATGCGTCTGAAACGGTTAAACACTGCTGAATACACACAGGATGAACAGCACCACAGAAATATCTTCACAAATGCAAACAATTAAAAGATTAAAATGACGATCTGCATCTGTGTAATGTGATTATTATGATCAGTATTATTGATTATATGCAGATTAATATTTGCTTAAATAAACACAAGTGTAGATGTGTCCAGCTGTGGGGTTTTGGAGACGTCTGCATCAGCATATGGGGCATAAGAACAGGACGTGTGTTTGGATATAACTAAGTTTTCTGAGCACACTTCATTATTATTGTTCATTTATTCCTTTGCTGGAGATTAGAGCTGAATTTAGAAATAGTTGTGAAGCAAATCTTTGGTCTTAAGAAAGGAAATTAATTATGCGTAGGCTAATGGATGTGTTCAGTGGAGTGAGTTTCCACCGTTTCCTCACTCCACCAAAGTAAAGGAGAGTAAAAGTAAAGAGAAAGTAAAGAGGCTGGATGGAGGAGGTTCGTTCTTTATCCTCATGCTGCAGATGCTCTGTTTAACTGTTTCCTCACTAGGTAAGCATTCGAATACTTACAAACCCTGCCATGCAAATGCACCATGGTGTGACTAGTATGGGACGAGATATGTGTTTATATATATACATATATATATATATATATATATATATATATATATATATATATATATATATATATATATATATATATATATATATATACATACACACAGTTCAAGTCAGAATTATTAATTTTCTTTTTTAATTTTCTTTTTTTAAATATTTTGCAAATGATTTTTAACAGAGCAAGGGAATTTTCACAGCATGTCTGATAATATTTTTTCTTCTGGAAAAAAGTCTTGTGGGTTTTATTTTGGCTAGAATAAGATTAGTTTTTAATTTTTTAAACACCATTTTAAGGACAAAACTATTAGCCCCTTTAATCAATTTTTTTTCTTGGTCTTTTTTTTCAGTGTGAACACACTACTTACACTATTTATACTACAAATTGGCGTAGAATAGTGCATAAGTATGCGATTTGGGACGCAGCTTATATTATATACTACTTTCAAAACTACTTTTTGTCAGATATGTTCTTGATGAAACCAATCAGCATTCACGTCGGAATAAAAATGAATATATATGCTCATAGTCCTATCAAATTTTTTTTTTGAGGGTCAAATTTAGGTGAAATTCATTAAAAAAAATTCTGGAAACTGTCTTTAGACGTTAGTGGGGGAAAGAGTTAAATGCACGAAATGTCCAAATTCTTTTTTTTTTTTTTTTTTTTTTTTAATTAGAATATGCAAAAATCATACACAAACAAAAACAACAACAATATAGTCATGTACTGGTATGTGCGTGAGTGTGTGTGTGTGGGTGTGTGTATGCATGTAAAGGTAACTTGGTGGACAGGTCAGAGTACATACATAAGGAACAATAACAGTCAATAAATGAAGCAAGTGTCACAGATATAGATAAAACAAAAGAAAGAAAGGACAACAGTAATAACTGACAACAATAATAATAAATCACAAGTGCTACACAAACTACTACTACAAAAAGTTACTTATATAACAACTACTACTGCTTCTACTACAGCCACAACCACGACTACTACTACTACTACTACTACAATGTCTACTAATACTGATACTACTACAACGACTACCACTACTGATACTACTATAGCGTTTGCTACAACTAATACAACAACGTCTACTGCTACTACTACTACTACTACTACTACTACTACTATTACCACTACTACTACTACTACAATCACTTCTACTACATCTACATCAACAACATCTACTACTGATATTACTACACCAACAACGACTACTACTACTACTGTAACTACCACACCATTACTACTTCTGCTACTACTTACATGAACTACTACTTCAAAAATCTCCGTAACAATTACTCAATAACAGTCAATACTATTACACTGTCTACTACTTCAACTACAAATACTACTACTACTACTACAACTACTACTGCTACAACTACAACAACTGCAACCTTAATAATGATAATGGTATAAATACTTGTAATAATGATAATGGAAAGATAACGGAAAGATAAATGTCCAAGAAATGTCCAAATTCTAAAGTCTGCTCGTTCCCTCAGCCTCTCCAGCAGATCTGACTCCATCTAAAGCAGAGATGACCGAAGTCAGCACATTGTAACCTTTGATTTGGCCCACCATCCCATCTGAGAGGAGAGTGATAGAGAGGGTTGGGGTGATTGCATTTAACGCAGAGATCGTCATTTATAATTTGATGTGACCTTTTTAGCTTAAAAAAAAAAAAGCAAACTGAAATGAAATGTTGTAAATGAGTCCGCTTTTTATAGATGTAAATACTGTCACACATAGAGGACTATGCAGAAGACATCGGCGAGCAAGTCAAGTCAGAAAACTGTTATTAATTCGATTGTTTTGTTTTTACTGTAATAAGTTCATTATAAAATGTAAAAAAAATACTGTTTAAGGTAAAATAAAGCAATGTCATTTTGAAATATTATAAAATAAATGACTAAATTACCCATGTCAACTATATTTACCTCCAGCCCACTAGTCTCAAGCAAGTTTGGTTTTTGGCCCTAAATAATAAAAAGTGTGGTCACCCCTGATCTACAGTGACCGTCAGACAGCAGCATCAGCTCACTCTCTGCAGAAGTGTGTGTGTGTGTGTGTGTGTGTGCGCGTGTTCTGCAGAATGAAATCCTTCCTCCAGCATTCAGCAGCTGTCTCTGGAGTGTGTGGGTCTCTGTATGCTGTACTCTGGGTGGGCTGAGATGTGCAGCTGCTGTCGCCTTTACAGCTCCAGATCATCTCCTTAAACCCTGTTATGAAAACAGGAGCGTACAGCCATCTACACATGTTGACCGCTGCGCTAATTAGCCCATTAATGAAGCCATTAATCTCACTGCTCACATTTACTGCAGGTGTTAAACACTCATTACTGCTGACTGACACCTGCTGCTGCTGCGCACAGGGTTTCACACACCGGTGGTTTGACGCAAAGACTGCTTCTCTTTCTTGGAGTATTGTCGAAATATCTGAAAGTTCTTAAATCAAGAAGGATTTTCCTGAATGTAAAGTAGAAAATAGTCTTGTTTTCAGAAATAACGAGTCAAAATGAAGTCTTAAAACAAGCTAAATAATCTGATAATAGGGGAAGCAGAGTAATCTTGTTTCTTTTTTTGAGACGACATCCTTTCACTTCCCCCATTGTCAGATTATTTTGCAACAATCACAACAGGCTGTTCATTGCACTGAGGGGGTGAGAGGGGTCTGGCTGCAGACCTGGTGCAGTGCAATCTGAGCTGCATCCAATGCTTTTTAATGCACTCACCTAACCCCACCCCTAACCCTACCCATCACAGTGATGTCACTCGCTCCATTTGAGTGCATTGTGTCTGACATTGCATCACTGAGTGATGCAATCTCAGCTTGCATCATAAAGGCTGCATCCAGATAAAGTTGGAGGAGGGGTTTGTGAACAAATGAATCACTGAACAAATCGTATGAGAGTTGTTGTGATGATTAAGTAAAAATAAATGCATATTATAAGACCATGAACGTGTTTTTTGGCCTTGCATGCAGATCAGCCTGTTGCTGGAGACCCCCAAAACCAAAACATGACCCTTGTAATGCACAATAGGAGCTCTTTAATGAATAAATATTTTACTTATAATGGGGGTGACGCAGTGGGTAGCAGCAAGTTCGCCTCACAGCAAGAAGGTCACTGTTTCAAGCCTCAGCTGGGTCAGTAGGCATTTCAGTGTGGAGTTTGCATGTTCTCCCCGTGTTGGCGTGGGTTTCCTCTGGGTGCTGGGTCAGCAGGCATTTCAGTGTGGAGTTTGCATGCTCTCCCCGTGTTGGCGTGGGTTTCCTCTGGGTGCTGGGTCAGTAGGCATTTCAGTGTGGAGTTTGCATGCTCTCCCCGTGTTGGCGTGGGTTTCCTCTGGGTGCTGGGTCAGTAGGCATTTCAGTGTGGAGTTTGCATGCTCTCCCCGTGTTGGCGTGGGTTTCCTCTGGGTGCTGGGTCAGTAGGCATTTCAGTGTGGAGTTTGCATGCTCTCCCCGTGTTGGCGTGGGTTTCCTCTGGGTGCTGGGTCAGTAGGCATTTCAGTGTGGAGTTTGCATGCTCTCCCAGTGTTGGCGTGGGTTTCCTCTGGGTGCTGGGTCAGTAGGCATTTCAGTGTGGAGTTTGCATGCTCTCCCCGTGTTGGCGTGGGTTTCCTCTGGGTGCTGGGTCAGTAGGCATTTCAGTGTGGAGTTTGCATGCTCTCCCAGTGTTGGCGTGGGTTTCCTCTGGGTGCTGGGTCAGTAGGCATTTCAGTGTGGAGTTTGCATGCTCTCCCTGTGTTGGCGTGGGTTTCCTCTGGGTGCTGGGTCAGCAGGCATTTCAGTGTGGAGTTTGCATGCTCTCCCCGTGTTGGCGTGGGTTTCCTCTGGGTGCTGGGTCAGTAGGCATTTCAGTGTGGAGTTTGCATGCTCTCCCCGTGTTGGCGTGGGTTTCCTCTGGGTGCTGGGTCAGTAGGCATTTCAGTGTGGAGTTTGCATGCTCTCCCCGTGTTGGCGTGGGTTTCCTCTGGGTGCTGGGTCAGTAGGCATTTCAGTGTGGAGTTTGCATGCTCTCCCCGTGTTGGCGTGGGTTTCCTCTGGGTGCTGGGTCAGTAGGCATTTCAGTGTGGAGTTTGCATGCTCTCCCCGTGTTGGCGTGGGTTTCCTCTGGGTGCTGGGTCAGTAGGCATTTCAGTGTGGAGTTTGCATGCTCTCCCCGTGTTGGCGTGGGTTTCCTCTGGGTGCTGGGTCAGTAGGCATTTCAGTGTGGAGTTTGCATGTTCATATGCTGGATAAGTTGGTGGTTCATTCCGCTGTGGCGATTCCCGATTAATGGAGGGACTAAGCCGAAAAGAAAATGAGTGAATGATATATAATAGATGTAAACAACCAACACTGGGTTAATTTTTTAAATTTAATTTAATATATGTTTTTAATAACCCAACTGTTGGGATTGTCAATATTTGACCCAGCATTTTTACAATGTATGATGATTTTTTAAAGCCTTTGCATTGAATATAACTTCTTTATACCGCATGCTCATGTGTGTTTGTAATTTATTAAGCTTTTCATTGCTTGTGTGCATTTTTAAATGCATTTCTTTTATTTCCTACACTCAATAAATGCTGGGTTGTTTTAACACACAGTGCTGGGTTGTTTTAAATTAATTAGATGAAGTATGTCCAAACCTGGTCCCGGAGGGCTGGTGTCCTGCATATTTGACTTCCAACCCCAATTAAACACACCTGAACCAGTTAATCAAGCTCATATACGAGACCAGAGATGTCCAAACTCAGTCCTGGTGGG
Organism: Danio rerio; assembly: GCF_052040795.2. NCBI lineage: Eukaryota > Metazoa > Chordata > Actinopteri > Cypriniformes > Danionidae > Danio > Danio rerio. The sequence continues at coordinate 62,525,962 of NC_141022.1, read as the reverse complement.
CCGGTGTCCAGGAGAGTTTAGCTCCAACTCTAATCAAACACACCTGAACCAGTGTAACGGAGGCCACCTAGTGTGTGCTGTGCAGGTAAACCTCACTCCTGTGACCTCTAAAGGTGCTCTAGCGCCAGACGCTAGAGGCCATGGTCTTTAGCCTCCTTAGTAGAGCAACCGACTCCCATGCGGAAGGTCGCCGGTTCGATACCGGCTCGGAGCGGGTTGGGTGATGTTACACGAGCTAATCAAGCTCTTACTAGATATACTAGAAACTTCCTGGCAGGTGTGTTGAAGCATGTTGGAGCTAAACACTCCAGGACACCAGACCTCCAGGACTGAGTTTGGACACCCCTGTAATAGACACTCACAGGGAGGTGTGTTGAAGGAGGTTGAAGCTAAACTATGCAGGACACCGGCCCTCCAAGACCAAGTTTGGACACCCCTGGATTAGATTAATTTAAGGCTTGGTAATATAATCCAGGGGTTACAAAAAATCTTACAAACCCCTGGTGTTTTGCTAGGGGATGGTGGGCTTTGACATTTAGGTATTTAAAATATATTTACATAAACACTGAATAAGTGCAAAAGACAACCAAAGTAAAACCAAAAATATGTGCTTTTATTTACAATTCTCAAACGTGCACAAAAACAACGAATTAATCCAAAATAAAGAGAAAGCAAGGAAAGCACAAATATACAATATGCAATATATACAACACTGAGACGAATACAAAGACGGAGAAAAAAAAACAGGAGAGTTGGCAGAAGGGACGCGGGCGGCGCTGAAGAAGTGAAAAGAACAAAACCCAAACTAAATCTAACTTCCCAGAAGCATCTAGCTAACCATGTGAAAGCAATATAATTAACACGCGGAGAGTCTTCCGAGTCCTGACTGTCTAATCCACAGGTGTCAAACTCAGTTCCTGGAGGGCCGCAGCTCTGCACAGTTTAGTTCCAACCCTAATTAAACACACCTGATCAAACTAATTGAGTCCTTCAGGCTTGTTTGAAACCTACAGGTAAGTGTGTTGGAGCAGGGTTGGAACTAAACTGTGCAGGGCTTCAGCCCTCCGGGAATTGAGTTTGACACCCCTGGTCTAGTCTATCCAAAAAATACAAGGGGTGGCGCTCGCCCCTAACCTAATGTACTTACAGCAGAGTAGTCCTATGTGTTGCCAAAAGTATATCACATGACCTTCTTACCTGTCTGCTTCCGCCAAGCCTCGTAAACAACGTAACGGAGAAAATGGATATAGATAATAGACCGGATAACGTGCACACAGAAACGGGCAACAGCAAAACACACAGTTAGACGGGGTTATTATTATAACTTAAGTTGTTCCCCCTAAAAAAAACTCTAGAGTTGTGTTGATTCAGCTCTTTTTTATTTTTTATGCGTGCTTTGAGCAAGCAGCAGACATCATTAAGTGAGTGTGTCCTATTTGTGCAGTTTCCTCTCCTCCGTCTGATGCTGTGTGGTATTTGCCACTCTTTCATGCTCTGTTCTTCACTTCTGGAAATAGCAGCTTATCATGCGCTGATCATGGGGGAAGCCCGAGATGCCCACCTCCAAAACCCAGACAAATCTTCCATCTGGAAATCTGTCACGAATACCAGCATGTGTTAGTGTGTGTGTGTGTGTAGCAGGAGTTGACTGCGCACCTCCAGCCCTTATCACCAGCATCCGTCCTGCTCCAGAGGTGGGCAGGCTTTTGTTCATTCACATTCATTCTGACTCAATCCCAACACTTCGGGGGAATTTTCGCAGTTCACAGAAAGGCTGAATGTTCTGGTCTCGCCGGCTACTGTCTACTTAGGCACCCTAATAGTCACAGGATGCTGATTTAGGACAATCTACTCTGCTAAAAAAATCAGTTTCTTGTCCAAATGACTCTATTTTTAATTAAGGAGCATTTTGCAGACAAGCAAAGCATATTGTCTTGTTTTCCCTGCTGAAAAATCCAGCTTAAACCAGCCTAGGCTGGTTAGCTGGTTTTAGCTGGTCGACCAGGCTGGTTTTAGAGGGGTTTTGGTCACTTCCAGGCTGATTTCCAGCCATTTCCAGCCTGGTCTTAGCTGGTCAGGCTGTGAAATGACCAGCCAAATCCAGCTAAAACCAGCTTGACCAGCCTGGTTTAAGCTGGATATAGCTGGTTTTGGCTGGACTTCCAGCTTGGCTAGGCTGGTCAAGCTGGTTTTAGCTGGTCATCTCCCAGCCAGACCAGCTAAGACCAGGCTGGAAATGGCTGGAAACCAGCCTGGAAGTGGCCAAAACCCCGCTAAAACCAGCTTGGTCGACCAGCTAAAACCAGCCAACCAGCTTAGGCTGGTTTAAGCTGGATTTTTCAGCAGGGTTAAGGAATAATATGAGAAAATAAGGTGAGTTTTTCCTTGAAACAGGCGAAATAATCTGACAATAATCTGGGGAATAATCATTCATTTGTTTTCTTGTCAGCTTAGTCCCTTTATTAATCAAGGGCTGCTACAGCGGAATGAACCGCCAACTATTCCAGCATATGTTTTACACAGAGGATTCCTTTCTAGCTGCAACCCAGTACTGGGAAACACCCATACATGTTAAACTTGTGAAACTTATTCTTGAGCTGCAGATGATCACAGAGAGCTGAACAGATCTTTCAATCCCAGTTGCCTTGCGCATGTTCTGTAACTATGGAGTCATGTTAATACTCGGCTGTCGATCAATTTGGTTGGTGGGGAAACCGCACTCCTACATCACGTTGCAGTGGGCCTCAAAATGGGAGGGATTTGGATCCTGTTTTAACGCAGGAAATTTTAAAAGAGATTTATTGTGTTCCAATATGAATATGGACACGCTACACACACACACACACACACACACACACACACACACACACACACACACACACACACGCACACACACAGCTCTGTGCAAACTGCTTACAGCAGATGATTTTAATCATAGGTGCCCTTTAAAGCAGGGGGCTGGTGTCCTGCAGAGTTGAGCTCCATCCCGCTTCAACACACCTGCCTGGAAGTTTCTAGTGTATCTAGTAAGAGCTTAGCTGGTTCAGGTGTGTTTGATTAGGGTTGGAGCTAAACTCTCCAGGACACCGGCCCTCCAGGACTGAGTGTGGACACCCCTGATTTAGACCATCAGCCAATTAGAAGACAGTGTGTGATCTTTAAGCAGTGGAGGGTGTGTGTGTGTGTGTGTGTGTGTGTGTGTGTGTGTGTGTGTGTGTGTGTGTGTGTGTGTGTGTGTGTGTGTGTTCTGATCTGCTGTCTGAAGCTGTAAGCCTCTCTTCAGCTGGAGTCAGTGTTAATCTGCAGACAGAGACGGGCAGGTTTCAGCAGGATGGAGAGAGAGAGAGAGAGAGAGAGACATTCCTCTGGTTATCTGCTCTGGCTTTATCTGCTCATCTCTGTCTGGGTCTCTCCATTTCACCTCTGCTTTCAGTGTTTATAAAGCCAAGCATCCTCATTATGATTGCTCATATTTGCTTTAAATCATCAAACAGCCAAGGGTATTCAATTATTAACCCTTTAAATGTGCACTCCACTTTAAAAGGGCCCATTTCACAGCTCTCCTAGAGTGTTGCTATGCAGCAACTAATTTTTTTGCATGGTCACAAGGGTGTTGCTAGGGTTTTTGCATGGTTGCTGTGGTTTTCTGCATGGTTGCTAGGGTGTTGCTATGCAGTTGCTATGTATTTTGCCATGTTTGCTAGGGTGTTGCTACATGGTTGCTAGGGTTTTCTGCATGGTTGCTAGGCTGTTGCTATGTTTTTTTGCATGGTTGCTAGGCTTTTGCTATGTTGCTATGCTTTTCTGCAAGATTCCTATGGTGTTGCTAAGTGGTTGCTAGGGTTTTCTGCATGGTTGCTAGGGTTTGCTATGCAGTTGCTATGTTTTTTGCATGGTTGCTAGGCAGTGGCTTTGTGGTTGCTATGTTTTTTTTTTTTTGCATGGTTGCTAGCATGTTACTATGCAGGTGCTATGGTTTTCTGCATGATTGCCATTGTGTTGCTATGTGGTTGCTAGGGTTTTCTGCATGGTTTGCTAGGGTGTAACTATGCAGTTGTTATGGTTTTCTGCATGTTGCAAGAGTTTTCTGCCTGCTTGCTTGGGTGTTGCTATATGGTTGCTATGTTATTTTTCTTGGTTGCTATAGTTTTCTGCATGGTTAGGTTGTTAGTATGCTGTTGCTATGCTTTTTTGCATGGTTGCAAGGGTGTTACTATGCAGTTTCTTTGGTTTTTGTATGGTTGCTATTGTAATTTGCATGATTTCTGTTGTGTTTTTATGTGGTTGCTAGGGTGTTACAATGTGGTTGCTATGTTGTTTTTTGCCTGGTTGCTATAGTTTTCTGCATGGTTGTTAGGGTGTTGTTATGCTGTTGCTATGGTTGTTTGCATGATTGCTGCTAGGGCTGTTGCTAAGTTGTTGCTATATTTGCTAGTTGTTGCTAGTAGGGTTGGGCCGATAGACAATGCTATCATCCATCGCCGATGGCCAATAGACAACCTGTCGCAAACCCGCTTGAGAAAAATACACACTCAGGCCTCGTTTACACTTATACGTCTTGGTGTGTATGTTGATTCTTTTCGTTCTAAAATGCCATTTTAACACTGTTTTACTTAGCATTTTTGAACAGCACTCTGTCCACTTAGAACGCACATCACATGACCACATACAGCCACACATACTGTCATGCGCTCATCTGAGCTCCAGAGAGCAGTGCACGTCGTACAGTTTATCAAGGATGTGCCGCTGGATCGCGTCTTACTATAGTTGTTAAACGTGATATTCAGACATCCCAAGTCTCTCGGAAGTTCCGGGTGTCTCCCGCAAATGCATAGAGACTCGTGGATGCCTGCTAACTAATGATAATCTCCCGGAAATCACGCGTCTCCTTCCCGGTCCAACCGCCAGATCCCTCCTCGCTCTTCAGACACGTCGCATCATGCATACATAGTTGCTACTGTGTTACTATGTGGTTGCTATGTTTTTTGCATTGTTGCTAGAGTGTTGCTAAGTGGTTGCTATGGTTTGTTTTTGCATGATTGCTAGGGCTGCTGATATGTGGTTCATTGGTTTTTCCGCATGGTTGTTAGGGTGTTACTATGCAGTTGCTTTGGTTTTCTGCATGATTGCTTGGGTGTTTTGTATGGTTGCTAGGGTTTTCTGCATGATTGCTTGGGTGTTTTGTATGGTTGCTAGGGTTTTCTGCATGGTTGCCAGGGTGTTACTATGCAGTTGCTGTGGTTTTCTGCATGATTGCTTGGGTGTTTTGTATGGTTGCTAGGGCTGTTGCTAGGGTTTTCTGCATGGTTGCCAGGGTGTTACTATGCAGTTGCTGTGGTTTTCTGCATGATTGCTTGGGTGTTTTGTATGGTTGCTAGGGCTGTTGCTAGGGTTTTCTGCATGGTTGCCAGGGTGTTACTATGCAGTTGCTATGGTTTTCTGCATGATTGCTTGGGTGTTTTGTATGGTTGCTAGGGCTGTTGCTAGGGTTTTCTGCATGGTTGCCAGGGTGTTACTATGCAGTTGCTATGGTTTTCTGTATGGTTGCTAGCGTGTTACTATGCAGTTGCTATGGTTTTTGCATGGTTGCTATGGTTTTCTGTATAGTTCTTAGGGTGTTACTATGCAGTTGCTATGGTTTTCTGCATGATTGCTTGGGTGTTTTGTATGGTTGCTAGGGCTGTTGCTAGGGTTTTCTGCAGGGTTGCCAGGGTGTTACTATTCAGTTGCTATGGTTTTCTGTATGGTTGCTAGCGTGTTACTATGCAGTTGCTATGGTTTTTGCATGGTTGCTATGGTTTTCTGTATAGTTGTTAGGGTGTTACTATGCAGTTGCCTTGGTTTTCTGCATGTTTGCTTGGGTGTTTTGTATGGTTGCTAGGGCTGTTGCTAGGGTTTTCTGCAGGGTTGCCAGGGTGTTACTATGCAGTTGCTATGATTTTCTGCATGATTGCTTGGGTGT
>NC_141022.1:62505000-62515000 GCF_052040795.2 Danio rerio | reverse complement strand
TGCTGCCGCCCCCATACTGCACAGTTGGGATGGTGTTCTAGGCTTGTGCTCTTTCCCCTTTGTCCTCCAAATGTAACACTGCTCATTATGGCCAAACAGTTCAATCTCAGCTCCATCAGAGCACAGGACATGTCTCCACACATCAGTCTGTTCCCAGTGTCATTCAGCTAATGGTAATCTGGCTTTGTTGTTGATTCTGGCTTGTTGATTCTCCATGTTGTCACACAAGGAAGCAGTGTGTTTGAGCTTTTCCTTCAACACTATTCTACAGTTGTGCCTCACATTAACTTAAATGTTGTCAATTAGCCAATCAGAAACTTCCAAAACCCTGACATCATCATCTGAGCTTTACCAGAGGCAGAATAATCTTATTGTGTGTAAACTTGACTTTCAACAAGAGTTAGAACAATTCCTCAAACAATATCACATGTGATCATCCTACATTAACAGCTGACTTTATTTAAATGGTTATGCGCCTTTTTACACAGTGGATGTAAATTTGTGTGTGTGTGTGTGTGTGTGTGTGTGTGTGTGTGTATATATATATATATATATATATATATATATATACAATTGATGGAAAAATTATTAATCAAATATTTCTCAGATGATGTTGAACAGATTCAGGAATTTTCACAGTATTTCCTCTAATATTTGTTCAAAAGCACACTTACCGTACGTTCACACCGAAAGTGGCGAGAGCCAAGGCGCCATGGTCGCTCAAAGAGCGTCAAAACTCGCTACATTGATCTCGTATTTAAAGGAGCCGTTGCAGATTATCAGTTACATTCCTGCATAAGACATGTTTCTAGTGTGAAAATGTTGAGCACTTCTTATCAAATTCATATAACAATGGAAGATCAAGTTGCGTGTGGTGTGGCTTTGCTCTATTTATCCAGTTATGTGTCCATATGTCTGAAACATCCTAAAGCAGCTGTACTGTTTTGTACTGTCACGTCGCGTGAGATTCCCGCTTTAAGATAAATATATAACATTAATGCACATCAGTAACTTATTTAATGCATGTTCCTGTAAGAAAACATTGTAAATAATTGGAAATCCAGCGACTGCAATCATCAAGCCCTTGGGAACAACTGTGGTCGGAACCAAAGTTCACAGGTCTGCGTTCTCTGAACTCCTATCAAGCGGTGGACTTCTTCATTCTGATTGGTTCCCGCCGAACCGCGTCATAGCTCATTACCATAAAGTTGATTTGATTTCAACTCTCCTCAACGCTCACACTGGCGAAGACGCGCCGCACTGCTCCTCGCCGCTTATCGCCGCCTGCTCTCATTGAAAATAAATGACTTCCGTCTATTTTGACTCTCTCGCCACTTTTGGTGTGAACGTGTGGTTAGGCACACTTCAAGGCTACTGTACCCAGTGTGAGCATGCCTATAAGATTAATAATAGTGTCTTAACTCTAGTCACATATTATGTGCTGTCATCATGGCAAAGAGAAAATAACTCAGTTACTAAAACTTATGCTTAGAAATGTGTTGAAAATATTTATTAAAAAGTAAGCCAATTGGACATTCAACAAATCACATTAATAAAAACATTAAATGACTTTTAAGTAACATTATTTATTAATAATGTTTTCATCAAACTAATTACCATTTATTGGTTTATGTGCAATACACCTGGAAACACTTAAAGTATTATTAATTTTAATTTGTTAATTTAAATTTGTTTATTATTATTTAAATACAATTTATAGATTTATTTAGTTTAGTTAGAAAACTTTTGGACACATCAGAATAAAAGAACTATTTACTAAAAAGAAAAATTTATTATTTATCTATTTATCTATTCATTCATGCATTCATATATATTTACTTCTAAAAAAATTTCACTACATAATCATTAAAATTCATAAATTCCTTCCTTTATTCTTTCCTTTATTTATTTATTTATTTATTTATTATTTTATTATTATATATATATATATAATATTTATATATTATTATTTTGTTATTTTTATTTTTTTATTTATTTAATTATACTGTATATTATTTAAAATAAATCATTTATTTATTTGTATAAATTGGCTTCTTTCTGTTGTGGCAAATAAATAATTTCCATAATAATAATAAAAATAATAATAATAAAAATAATGATAATTTGCATTCATTCATTCATTCATTCATCTTAGACTTTTATCAGGAGTCACGACTGTGGAATAAACCGCCAAATATTCTGTCATATGTTTTATGCAGCGGATGCCCTTCCAGCTGCAACCCAGTACTAGGAAACACCCTTACACACTCATTCACACTCATACACAGTTTAGTTGATCAGTTCCCCTTTAGAGCATGTGTTTGGACTGTGGGGGAAACCAGAGCACCCGGAGGAAACCCACGCCAACACGGGGAGAACATGCAAACTCCACACAGAAACACCAACTGATCCAGTCGGGATTCGAACCAGCGACCTTCTTGCTGTGAGGCGATCATGCCACCCACTGCGCCACCGCACTGACCCCATAATAATTATAATAATATCACAATGCAATATATATATATGTATAAATAATTTGCATAATCATTCTTAAAAATAGCATGACTATACAAGTACTAACTCTTCATGCAAAATGGAATTTCTCCTGAGACCCCAAGCCTCCCCAGACGTCTGCAAGAAAGCTGAAGTGCATGATTGTGTGTGTTCTGTGTTAATAAATACACACTCGCTTTAATAAGAGGCTGTCCTCCTGCTGACTTCTGGATTAAATGAGGCAAAACGAGTAAAAAAAAACACCCGCAGAAGAGCTGGAGGAGCCACAGGTAGCACACACACACACACACACACACACACACACACACACACACACACACACACACACACACACACACACACACAAACACACAGACACACACACACACACAGAGCTCTTACTCTAATACACAAATCCGCTTGTGTTTGTAAATATTGTATGCCGTCATCTGTCTCCTGAAATAGACACAATCACAGAAGCAGCAGAAGTGTGTGTGTGTGTGTGTGTGTGTGTGTGCGCGAGTGATCTGAGCAGTTGTTTAGTCCTCTGTGTGTATAAATAGCGTGTGTGTGTGTGTGTGTGTGTGTGTGTGTGTGTGTGTGTGTGTGTGTATGTGTGTGTGTGTGTGTGTGTGTGTGTGTGTGTGTGTGTGTGTGTGTGTGTGTGTGTATATAAAGCGGAAACTCCAGTGTTTTGTCTACTGACTGACACTCGTCTTACCTGAATCACCGCTGACACACAGACCCTACACACACATTTATTCAGCTTTTTATTATTGTTTATTGAGCTTATTTATTCATGAAACAACTTTAAAAGTGTTGCGTTTGTTTCCAATATTATTGTTATTATTATGGAAATTATTTATTTACCACAACAAAAGACAAACTCATATAAATAAATAAATTGATAACTTATTGCAACTTTATTAGGTACACCTTACTAGTACTGGGTTGGACCCATTTTTGCTCTCAGAGCTGCTTTAATCCTCGGTGGCTGAGATTCAGCAAGCTACTGGAAATATTCCTCAGAGATTTTGCTCCATATTGTCATGATAGCATCACACAGTTGCTGCTGATTTGTCGGCTGCACATCCATGATGCCAATCTCCCGTTCCACCACATCCCAAAGCTGCTCTATTGGATTGAGCTCTGGTGACTGTGGAGGCCATTTGAGTACAGTGAACTCATCGTCATGTTCAAGAAAGCAGTCTGAGATGATTGAGCTTTATGACATGCTGCGTTATCCTGCTGGAAGTAGCCATCAGAAGATGGAGACACTGTGCTCATAAAGGGATGGACATGGTCAGCAGCAATACTCAGGTAGGCTGTGGCGTTGATGCTCAATTGGTACTAATGGACCCAAAGAAAATCTCCCCCACACCATTACACCACCACCACCAGCCTGAACCGCTGATACAAGGCAGGATGATCCATGCTTTCATGTTGTTGAGGCCAAATTGTGAGCCGAGCATCCGAATGTGTCAGCAGAAATGGAGACTCATCAGAGCAGCAACGTTTCTCCAATCTTCTATTGTCCAGTTTTGGTGAGTCTGTGTGAATTGTAGCCTCAGTTTCCTGTTCTTAGCTGACAGGAGCGGCACCCGGTGTGCTCTTCTGCTGCTGTAGCCCATCCGCCTCAAGGTTGGCCGTGTTGTGTGTTCAGAGATGCTCTTCTGCAGAGCTCGGTTGTAACGAGTGCTTATTTGAGTTACTGTTGCCTTTCTATCAGCTGGAACCAGTCTGGCCATTCTCCTCTGACCTCTGCAGCAACAACCATGCCATGTTCAAAGTCACTTAAATCCCCTTTCTTTCTCATTCTGATCCTCGCTCTGAACTGCAGCAGATCGTCTTGACCATGTCTACATGCCGAAATGCATTGAGCTGCTGCCCTGTGATTGGCTGATTGCGTTAACAAGTAGTTAGACAGGTGTACCTAATGAAGTGGCCAGTGAGTGTGTATGTGGAGAGGTGTGTCTGCATTGTGTGTGTGTGATTGTGTTCTTGTGCATATGTGTTTGTGTATATGTGTGTGTTTGTGTTTAGAGGGGTAATGTATGTGAGCATGTGATATGTCTGCGCATGCATGTGCATATGTGCGTGAAATCTATAAGTGTGAGCGTGTGCATGTGTCCTTGTCTTTGTGTGTGTGTGTGTGTGTGTGTGTGTGTGTGTTACTAAATGAGTAATCATCTGTCACACAGACTATGAATCTTATCTCATTTCATCAGTAAGGTGTGTGTGTGTGTGTGTGTGTGCGTGCGTATGTGCGTGTGTGTGTTTGTGTGTGTGTGTGTGTGTGGTGCTGCTCTTCTTCTGCTGGTCACGCATCATCTCTCCGTCAGAAAGAGTGTGTAGATGATGAATGTCTCGGTGCTGGGCCTGAATGAGTGTCTGTTCTTCAGCTTCCTCCTCTTCAATATTTAATGTCCTTCATAAACACATCTCCTGCTCACCAAATGCTGCGCTCCGCTCATCAACACTGTCAGTCTGAATATTATTACAGATGGGGCTTCATGGTGGCTCAGTGGTTAGCATTGTGGCCTCAAAGCAAGAAGGTCGCTGGTTCGAGCCTCGGCTGGGTCAGTTGGTGTTTCTGTGTGGAGTTTGCATGTTCTCCCTGTGTTGGTGTGGGTTTCCTCCGGGTGCTTTCCTCTGGGGGATCTGGTTTCCCTTCATGAACATCATTTCAGTTTGACAAATCCCAAATGAACTTGTGTGTGTGTGTGTGTGTGTGTGTGTGTATTTGTGCAAGTGATTTGTGTGTGTTTGCTTGCGTGTGAATTTTTGCTTCTGTGGGGGGGGGGGGTGTGATGTGTGTGTGCATTTGTGTGTGTTTGATTTCAGTGTGTTTGCTTGCGTGTTTGTGTGTGTGCAAGTGATTTGTGTGTGTGCTTGCATGTACATTTTTGTTTGTGTGTGTGATCTGTATGTGTGCTTTCGTGTGTGTGTGTCTGTGTGTGATTTTCCTTCTGAAGTTTTGCATGTGTGTTTGTGTGACTGTATGTGCACATATGTGTGCATTTATGTGTGTGTTTATGTGCAATTTTTTTGTGTGTGTTTGCTTGCATGTATATTTATGCTTCTGTAAGTGTATGTGTGCATGTGATTTGGGTGTGTGCAGTTTAGTTAGTGTGTAAGTGTGTGTGTGATTTCCATGTGAGTGTTTGCATGTGTGTTTGTGTGACTGTATGTGCGTGCATGTGTGTGTATTTGTGTGTGTGTTTGTGTGTGTGCAAGTGATTTGTGTGTGTGTGTGTGTGTGTGTGTGTGTGTGTGCAAACGTTTTGTGTGGGTGTGTGCGCAAGTGATTTGTGTGTGTTTGCTTGCATGTGTGGTGTGTGTGCAAATTTGTTTGTGTGTGAGTTTGTGTGTGATCTGTATGTGTGTGTTTGTTGTCTGCTTGTGTGTGTGCGCGTGCGTGTGTGTGTGCGCGTGCGTGCGCGTGTGTGTTTGTGTGTGTTTGTATGTGTGTTATTTCCGTGTGTGTGTGTGTTACTTCCGTGTGAGTGTTTGCATGTGTGTTTGTGTGACTGTATGTGCACATATGCGTGCATTTGTATGTGTGTGTGTGTGCGCAATTGATTTGTGTGTTTGCTTGCATGTACATTTTTGCTTCTGTAAGGGTGTGTGTGTGTGCATGCATTTGTGTGTTTGTGTACATGTGATTTGTGTGTGTGTGATGTATATGTGTGTGCATTTGTGTGTGTGTGAGAGATTTCCATGTGATTGTTTGCGTGACTGTATGTGCGTGCGTGTGTGTGTCTGTGTACATATGTGTGCATTTGTGTGTGTGTGCATGTGCAATGTGTGTGTGTGTGAGTGCAATGGTTTGTGTGTTTGCTTGCATGTACATTTTTACTTGCTTGTGTGTGTGTGTGTGTGTGAATGCGTGATTGTGGGAGCATTTGTGTGAGTGTATGTGTACATGTGATTTATGTGTGTGTGCGTGTGATGTAAGTGCGTGCATTTGTGTGTGTGTGTGTGTGTCCATGTGATTTGTGTTTAGTTGCATGTTTGTGTCACAGTATGTGCGTGCGCGAGCATGCACGTGTAATTTGTGTGGTGTTTGTGCATTTTTGCTTGTGGGTAAGAAAGTTTGTGTGTGTAATGTGTATGTGCGTGTGATTGAAAGTAACTGGATGAGTCTGTGTTGTTGTTTTAGTCAGTTGTTGTCGGCAAATAATCTTCTTCGGAATGTCGTGATTAGCCAATCAGATTCAGTTCTCCAGAGAGTGGTGCAGGGTAATGATCCTCAGTGCTTGGATGTGAGTTTTTGCACACTTATCAGCTGAAGCAAATCATTTGTGTTTTGGTTTCACTTTTTCACTTTTTGTCTCTCCAGTCCTGATGTGTTAATCTGTGTGTGTGTGCGTGTGTGTGCACGTGTGTGTTTGCGTGTGTGTGCGCGTGTGTGTGTGTGTGTGTGTGTGTGTGTGTGTGTGCGTGTGTGTGTGTGTGTGTGTGTGTGTGTGTTACCTGTGCAATGCTCCTCATCTGTCCCTCATCAGTGTGTGTTTGTTTGTTGTACTGATGGAGATGCTGGAGCGACGCCTCTGTCTCTGGTTAACAGCTGAGGTGTTTGTTTTCTTACCTCCGCTTTCCTTCTTTACTCCCTCTTCCTCCGTCTCTCCAGGAGGGGTGTGTGTGTGTGTGTGTGTAAAATGCTTTTCCTACTCAGAGGTTTTTGTCTTGTTTCTAGTGCAAATATCTATAAATTCCTCAATCAATAAGCGTTTTCCTGAATGTAAAGTAGGATATGATCTTGTTTTCAGAGATGATGAGTCCAAATGAAGAGAGTTTGTCATTCTAACAAGCAGAGTAATCTGCTGTGGAATAATCTAGTTTTTGGATTGAAATAGGAATATTTAGCGCTCTCCGTTGTCAGATTAGTTTGCTTGTTTGAATGAAAAACGTTTCATTTTGACTCATTATCTCTGAAAACAACACTACAGTGTGTGCGGGTCTAGGGAATGCTGACTGATTCATGAGTTTTGAGATATTTGCACTAGAAAAAAGACTGAAACTGTCAGTAAGTGAAGCATTTTTGCAGTGTGTGTGTTTGTTTCAAGGATTGTACAGTGCTCATATTTTGGGTAAACTGCTTGACAGTTGCTTTAATAATAATGAATCTCACTAATTGCTGATTAATAATGATCTATTATTTCAATAAGATTGAATAAATGTCTCTGCTTTGTTGTGAAATGAAAGCTCTGGAGTCTGTGTTTGTGCTGCAGCATGATCCGTCTGTGTCTTTATAAACCTAAATAAACATCAGTATAAAATGAGCGAGGACTCGTTTAAGATGACTGTAGATGACATTTAAGAGAGTAACTGACAGTCAATCAGTGTTGAGCTTGAGGAAAACATCCCATCAAAAACAATCCTTTAAATAATACCAGCTTACTACACTATACTGTACTGTACTATATACTTTACTATACTAAACTATACTGTTTACTGTACTTTACTAATACTATTTTATAATATATTATATACCTACTGTACTTTATTGTATACTTTATTATACTATATTCTATACTATATACTATATTATACTGCACTATACTATACTATATACTATATTATACTGCACTATACTATACTATATACTATATTATACTGCACTATACTATACTATATACTAGATTATACTGCACTATACTATACTATATACTAGATTATACTGCACTATACTATACTATATAATATATTATACTGCACTATACTATACTATATACTATTCTGTACTATATTGTATACATACCATATACTATATTACACTATATGCTATACTCAACTTTACTATACTATATACTGTAAATTAATATCCTATACTATACTATTTACTATACTGCACAATACAATACTATATTACACTATACTATATACTATAAATTAATATCTTATACTATACTATTTACTTTACTATACTGTCATCTATTACACTATACTAGACTATATTATGATATACTGTTTTGTACTATATTGTATACTTTACTATATTATAATGTATACTAAACTGTACAGTATTATATATACTATATATATCTATACTATATTATAATATATTATGCTATGTACTCGTATACTATGCTATATACTATACTGTATGTTTGTGTGTGTGCCTGTCTGTGTGTGTGAGATGTGTCTGCGTGTGTGTGTGTGTGTGTGTGTGTGTGTGTGTGTGTGTGTGTGTGTGTGTGTGTGTGTGTGTGTGTCTGAGTGTGTGTTTGTGCGCGCATGTCTGTGTGTGTGTGTCTGCTTGTGCACTTACCGCAGCCCTTTCCTTAAGTCAGACACTTGTTTGTGTTTCCTCTGATTGAGAACACATTGGCTGCTCCGGCTGTCAGCAGCTCTTCCTCTGCTCCCTCTGACCCCACACACACACACACACACACACACACACACATGTCCTGACCAGAGCTCAATGTTCGTCCAGTAACATTAGTTGTCTTCCAGTCAGTGTGAGTTCTGTTGAGTATTGGTGTGCCTTTTGTACAGGGCCTTTGCCATTACAGAGGCTCCATGTTTAAGGTCTGTTTGCTTTATTAATTACTGATCTTCACTGCCTGAGTGATATATCATATATAGAAGCTCTCAGAATGTACTAGAAGCTCTGCGTCCTGCATTAGAGCTGCACAATATCATCACACTGTCTCCACACAATAAAACCGACAACAAAAGGCACAAATGGAACAATTTCTTATGCCTGGATGCCTGTATAACCCTCACAGTCACAGCACAACTATACACAATGTTGGTTCGGTCGTGTTTCTGAAGTGTTTTTATTTGTTAAACGTTTTCTAGACGGTACTTTTCATTTCAGAGTTTCTCCATGGCTTTATCTTGTTGATGGTGTTGAGGTGCAGTCGCTGGAAGCCATATGTGTGCGTGTGTGTATACAGTAAGTGTGTGTGAACTCCTCAATGACTGAGATAAAACACGTGTGACGCCGTACACCTGCTGACCGACACACACACACAGCACAACAGAACATAGACGAGCTGTCAGCACACTTTACTGTTCACACATCACGAGCCTGTGTGTGTCAGAGAGAGAGAGAATGTGTGTGATAATTAAAACACTTCTGTCACTTTGCACTTATTCTGTTTTTAATAGTTTGAATATTTTATGTGTATTAAGCAAAATGTCAGGAACAAAATGTAAAAGGATGAAAATAGTAACATAATATAATAATATTAATTATTATTTTTTATTATAATGCATTAAAACATGCTGGATAAGTTGACGGTTCATTCCGCTGTGGCGACCTCGGATTATTAAAAGGTCTAGGCCGAAAAGAAAATGAATGAATGAATAATATTAATATTACTAACATTGAACACCGAGACATGCTGTGAACATTTTACACAAAATTGGCACAATTTAAGGCACAGTACAACAATACAAAAATATGAAAATATCATAGTAATTTAAGCAATTAATATTATTCAAATGGAACAGTCAAGACATTTAACCTATTCAAATTACACTCACCGGCCACTTT
>NC_141022.1:62317500-62325000 GCF_052040795.2 Danio rerio | reverse complement strand
TGCACACACACACACACACACACACACACTCACACACTCATACACTATGGCCAATTTAATTGATCAGTTCCCCTATAGCGCATGTGTTTGGACTGTGAGGGAAACTGGAGCACCCGGAGGAAACCCACGCCAACACGGGGAGAACATGCAAACTCCACACAGAAACACCAACTGACCCAGCCGGGACTCGAACCAGTGACCTTCTAGCTGTGAGGCCCCAGTGCTGACCACTGAGAATGAGTGAATGTAGTTAAATCATCTTAACATGTTTCTTTATTGTCATCTGCTGTGGATGCAGGTATATCGTGCAGTTCAGTAGAACAGAAGATCTACGTCGAACTCAATAAAACTGCCCCGTGTGTCCGGCTGCTGAACGCCACGCATCAGATCGGCTGCCAGTGTGAGTATTAAACATTGATGATGACCTGTCATGCACTTTTTTCTCAGCTGTAAAATGCGTCTCTGATGTCTCTAGAGTGTGTGTAGTGAGCTCAGAATGGCACACTAATAACGTCCTCTAACTCTGTTTTCTGTCCGTCTCAGCCTCTATATCAGGAGATACGGGTGTTGTTCATGTGCTGGAGAGCGAATCAGACCTGGACTGGATCCTCAGCGCTGGTCCTCATCCACCCTACATGGTCATCATGGAAACCGCCTTCTTCAATAGGTGAGTCACGACAATATGGAGTACGAATTATATTTTAAATCATTACAACATGTGCAGCTGAGAGTGTTTATGTGCTGCTCCTGATTGTTTCGTATGTGTAACCAAGAGATGCAACTATTAAATTACTCATGAATGCAGATGCTAATAAGCATGCTAAGTAAACAGATGTGTTTATCTGAGAAGTAGGGTTGTAACAATATACCGGTATGACGGTTTACCACGATTTGAACGTGCACGATTATCATACCATGAACAATTGCATATCAACGGTTTTAACCCTTAAAGACCGAGACAGCCGCCCGCGGCTAAAAATAAGTATTGCTCTTAAATGTTTAATAACTTTTGATCCGCTGATCTGATTCTTGACTTTCAGAGGCTCCGGAATCAGTGCGGTTACGTCATCAAAATTTGACAACGCTGATTTGACAAAGAAACGCTCGTCACTGTGTCTCCGGACAAACCAGACATCATACATTGATGCATTGTCCCTCCTCCATGCCCAGATTGGTTCAAACTCTCTATATCACAACCAATAAGCATAGGTTTCACTTTTGTTTGTGGACCAACACTGAGCTTTTTGAACAACACGGAATGAGAGATAGGCATACATTTATGCGCGGCTAAATAAAACGCAAAAAAAAAAAACTTTTGCATGAAATAATTCTCATACTAAGTACTTTTGCATTCACAGCAGCACAGAAACATGACAAAACAGTGACACAGCAAAGACGAACTGCTGCTCCTGCTGTTTTCAAAAGACACAAATGAAGGTGCAGCTGTTTGTCTGCATTGCATACAACCACATCCAAATCCATATCCACAGACAACCATATCCATGCTGCCACATAAAACCTAAGGATGTTTCATATTGAATCTAGTTTCGTTATGTAACTATTTATAGTATAGTAAATATTTATATCTTTTTTTTACTGAGGATTTGCACCATGTTTATTTGGACTTTGACACATTATTTATTATTTTTTTATTTGTTCATTGTACAAGTGGACACATTCTCTCACCTCAGCGGTCAAGATTAAGTCCTGAAAATCTCAACATGCTTACATTTCTTCATCACAACCTAGACTGAAAAAAACAAAGCTTTAAATACATGTTTACAGCCATAAACTTGGTATTGCACTTTTGGTCTCCCATTTATCGTGCTTATCAGGAAGGACAGTTTAAGTTTATTTTTGTCTAATCTTAAAAGACCCTGCTTGTTTATTCCTTCTAATTTAATTTATTAAAATGGGAGATTTTTCAGTTTATTTTTATAAAAGACTTCTATAGTTCTATTAAAATGGTTCTTTCAAAAGTTTGTTGAAATAAAACCTTTGTTCAGTCAGAAAACGTGTTCTTATTCTTTTCAGGGTCTTTGCTATGAGAATTACTATTTAATACCGTATACCGCGAAACCGTCAAACCGTGGTATTGTTTTAGACGATTATCATACCGTAAAAAATTCATACCGTTACAACCCTACTGAGAAGCAATGCTGAAGTCTGCCTTTACTTATCAGAGGTTGCGTTAGACTTTGTCATTGTCTGTCATGTTGACGGACAGGGATATAAAACTTGTTATTGACCGTCATTTAATTTGCATATTTTCTAATCGCTTTTTTCATTGATATTTTAATAATGAACTTGCACGACGAGCATATAGGCTAAATTATTCATTTATTTATTGGACAAATGAACAATAACTCATATCTGCCTTACCTCATATCTTCCTCCTGCGTCGACCTGAACTGGGTGCTGTGCTGTGCGTAATCAAACGCATCAAGGGAGACTGTCTTTGCCTCGGAAAGTCGACTTCTCGTGACCAAAGACCAGATTTACTAGCGCCGCTTCAGCCAGTGTTTTGTAGTCAGGAAACATTCCTCCTGAAGGCATATTTATACTTCTGCGTCAAACGGCGGCGTATGCTACAGCGCTGACGCATAGCTCTTCGCCGTGGCCGTCGACGTCGCTGATGTGCACCTCTCAAAAATTGTAACTACACGACGCGTAGCGCAAGCTCTGTGATTGGTCGGCTTGGTAGCACTGATGAGTCTGGGCGGGACCGAGAGCCGCGTGAATGGCGCTAGCCCAATGGAGCGATTGTTTACAAGTGTGGAGTCCCGTGAAGGAGCTCCGGATGGAAAGTTTTGTTTTGTGTTTACCTCATAGTTAAAGTTGTTGCACGTCTGCTGGTTCCTGCCTCAAAATGAGCGAGTTTGAGCCACTTGTACATCCAGGAAGTGTTCAGGAAAAGCAAAACAGAAGTGAAGAAACTCGACACAGAGGAACATTTACACCTCACTGCCAACTAGTGTTTCAGAAGTGTTAATGCAGACCAACAGAGACAGCAGCAGAAGTATAAATGTACAGCTGCGTGTGTTGCATGCGCCGTGGGTCACGCCGGTCACTTGACGCAGAAGTATAAATCAGGCTTAAGGCTGTGATCAGAACGTTTGCTGGATTCTCTGAATGTGGGATTTCCCGATCCTGCAAGCACTCGTTTCACCGGGAAATAATACTGCAGCACGCTCTCCTTCTGCACCCCTCTGAGTCCGGTAGTGCTCACAACGCACCTCAGATAGCAAAATACACTCGGGTCAGTTCCGGCTAGATTCTCGCCTGCCGGAGACTCCGGCTGCCGTACTCGGGCTGGATGCCTGTGGACTCACTGCCCGATTCCAGCCCGAGTCAATCGGGCCAGATGCGAGGGCCGTAAGCAAGCTGCCGCATCCGCGCCAGAATCGGTCCGCGAGTAATGTGCACTGAGGCGCGACTCAGGGTGCTTTGACACCTGTGAATGGATTCAGTTGTTCTGAAACAGAGATTACAATTGTTACAGTGCTGCTCTTTGCTCTTGGAGCGGTTCGCTTTCACACTACAAAGTTTCTAAACGGACCAAAAGAGCTAAAACAAGTCACGTGTGAGTAAACTCTCCTCACATTGGTCAGAGTGTCAGGGTTTATTTTGCAGCGTCCCGCTCAGCTGTCAGGAGAGATGGTGGTTTGGTGGTGATTGACAGGGTGCATGCGACGTGTCTAAGGAGTGCTGCGGTGGGGAGGGGTGAGAAGGGTGCGCGACGATGCCTATTTGAGGACCGGGAGGGAGACGCAAGATTACCGGGAGATCATCACTCGTTTGCGGGCATCCGGAGACTCGCGAAACTTCCCGCCCTACTCATAATTCTCTCTTCATATAGCCGTAAGCCTATTACATATCCATAAAACACTGTGATATAACTGCGCTCGGATCGGATCGCTTTCTCACTGCAATCGATCCGCTCCAGAGTTTGTTTTAATCGAGCAGTGACCACCTCATTCAAGCGATCTCGGAGCAATTGATTTGGCGCGGATCCAAGATTGATTGGTGGTTTCACATATGCCAAACGAACTGTGCTAACTAGACAAATGAGACAGGTTCCCAAACAAAAGTGTACATGTGAAAGCACCCTCAGTCTTCATATACCTTCATATACAGGGGTCACCAACATGGTGCCCGTGGGCACCAGGTAGCCCGCCAGGTTCACATGAGTGGCCCGCAGGCCTGTTCTAGAAAATCGCTCACCATAGCACCACATATGAGTAAGCTGCATCTAATATTTTTATAGGTATTCTTTTTAAATCACACTTGCATTAGTGTAAATTTGAAAATTACTTTAAGTTATATATTAAAAAAACAATTTCAGACAAATGAAGTGTTGCATATTGATATTTATCTAACTTGTTAAATCATTGTTGACAACTACTGTGGGAAATCATAAACATGATCAATGTCTTCACATAGATGAATATTATTAATAATAAAATATAATTAAAAGTAAATTAAGAAAATGTGTTATTTATTAACTGGTAGCCCTTCACACTAATCGTAAGTTCACACTAACCCAAGAAGTAGCTCTCAGTATCCAAAAGGTTGGTGACCCCTGTTCATATAAAACCTTTTGGTATGACATTGGTACTTGATACATGGTATGACAACCATTTGAGTTGATATAACAGCAAACGCAGGCTATAATGTAAACACAAAGTGTAGGCACTGCGTTTAACCTTTGAATAAAATGCAAACAGCATACATATCCCATAACAAAAATAATTAAAGCACAAAAAAAAAATAATAATAAACGTTTATTGATTGCAAGAAACAAATAATACTAAAAATGAAGAAATTATTTTGTGGTGCACAGAAACATCAATATAAAATCAATAAACCAGACCTGCTTGCTTGCTGCCGCTTGGTTGGATCTTCATCGTCCTCTGCATCACTTCCTCTTTTTCACCTTTATTATTAATATCACAACTATTTGGCCTTTAAATAAACTTCTCAAACTCAGCTGATGTGACATTTTTGCAACTGTACGCAGCGCAGCGGTGACAAAGAGGAGACAAAACAAGAGCAATCGCCAACAGCTGGACAGGAGTGGGAATTACAGTCAGCTACAAATTACAATAGTTCACCCTCAGCGTAACCCGTCAAAATGACGGATCACCTTCAAATTTTTCCATCACTGCTGAAAAAAATCCGTCAATGTAAAAAATATTTGGTTAACGCGACCTCTGGTCTATATAACTCCGCCCACTGCCAGTTTAGCCAATTATATTTCAGCACCCTGGGTTGCCAGATAATAGTAAACAGCGTATTTAGTTTCATTCTTGAATTCTGAACCAGTGTATGGCTGTTTCTCAATTCCAAGAACGCAAAGAACGGACTTGCGTTCTTGTGGAGAGCGGTCTTGCCAGGTGTCCTCGAAAGAACGAACTCAGGAGACCGCGAGGGCAGAGAGAGAGACGCGTCCTTTGAGAAATGGGATGCTGCGTTCTTCCTGATGGTCATGTGACCTTCACGCGTTTTAAATGGAAATTATTTAAACATTACAGCACTCATACAACGATTTATTGTTGTCCCCCTTTTCAAAATATATACTTTGCATAAAAACATTATAAATATACCCTGCACAATATAAATAAAATACATTTTAATATGATTTTTAGCAAACACACTTAATGTGTTTATTCCTTTATTAAGATGTCCATGTTAATGTTTACTTTCACCGTTTCATTTAGGGAAACTCCTGAGGTAAATAAGTCATATCTCTAAACTTTAATAATAAATCTAAATAAAATGCAGCGCTTCCCACCTCCAGACGCAATGACTTCTGGGACTTCCAGAGCGAG
Organism: Danio rerio; assembly: GCF_052040795.2. Taxonomy (NCBI): domain Eukaryota; kingdom Metazoa; phylum Chordata; class Actinopteri; order Cypriniformes; family Danionidae; genus Danio; species Danio rerio. Next base: position 62,319,169 of record NC_141022.1, on the reverse strand, counting down.
TTCGGTGCTCAAGTCAGCATCGGTGCGTCCTCGATATTAAGAACACATCCGGGAAGTTTCACGCGTCCTCCGTACTTGCGGTCTTGAGTATTGAAACTGAACTTAGGCAGCTGATGATGACGTTTCACGAGAACACGAGGACGCAAGACCGCTGAAGAACGCATATTGAGAAACAGCCTATGTGTGTGCGGCTGAAAATGCGCCCTCTGGAGGAACGAAGCAGTTCCTCTGAAATGAGACGCCGATTCAGAGTTATATATATATACACATGAGGTGGTTATAATTAGGAAAATAATACACTTATTACAAATATAAACATAGCTCAGCAGCTTAAAGTATTGACCTTATTGTAAAATGCGGAAGTGCGGCTGTTTCTTTGAACTTCCAATTCAGTCGCCTATGGGAGAAATGACTAGGAATAATAAACAGCAGAAAATGGTCAAACTACTTGCTCTACAAACAAATGATTGCATGACTACACAGACCAAGTAGAATAATGTAACAAGGAAATATCAAATTGCAACATCAAGCAGCGTAACGAGCAGTTTTTAACGTCAAAAAATGAATGGAAGTGAATGAGAGCGGAAGTCTCCAGACAAAAAGATTCAAATGGGAGCGCCCACTCGTCGGCGAAGAATAAGGTGAATGAGGCATGCTTGTTATGGTTTCTGTTGCCAGTCTGGCAGCATGTCTGTGTGCCAAGTCATCCTTGTCGTCGTCGGAGGAAGAGGGGGGGATGAAAAAAACCCTCTGTAATATTTTGAATTTGGACCGCAACACCTAGTACAATCTTACATATTGCTCCATTAGCATAGATTATAAATATTGCACTCTCTTAACCTGTATGTGTGCTTCTGTGTGTGCATGCATGTGTTTTTGTCTGTGTGCATCTATGTGTGTGCATGCATGTGTCTTTCTGTGTGTGCGTGCATGCATTTGTATGTATGTGCGTGCATATGTGTGTATGTGTCTGTGCGTGCGTGTATATGTGGTTGTGTGTGTGTGTGAGTGAGTGAGTGTGTGTGCATTCATGTGTGTGTGTTTTCCTCTCTCCTCCTCCAGATCCGTCATGTTGAGCATGAAGAACTCCTCCAGAGTGGCTGGAGTGGCTGTGATCATCTCTAAAGCGGGCCTCGCTGAGCACTTCTCTCCCCACACCACCTGCCCCAACCAGAACACAGGTGTGTGTGAGAGAACGCTCAACTCATGCTGAATCACACCGTATAACCTGCAGGAATAATAATCATACTGATAATAATAAAAATAAGCTTTATTTTATTAAGCACCTTTAAAAGCGCTGAGCACTGTGCAAACAATACATCAAAACACTCAAAATCAACAAGCAAAAGCAAATAACAAACAGCATAAACTAAACTTAATTAATGTTAAAGCTTTATAAATCTACACTCACCGGCCACTTTATTAGGTACTCTACTACTAGTAACAGGTTGGACCCCTTTTGCCTTCAGAACTGCCATAATCCTTAGATTCATTCATTGACACCATGCTCAATTGGTACTAATGACCCAAAGTGTGCTAAGAAAATCTTCCCCATAACATTACACCACCACCACCAGCCTGAACCAAGCAGGCAGGATGATCCATGCTTTCATGTTGTTGAGGCCAAATTGTGAGCCGAGCATCCGAATGTGTCAGCAGAAATGGAGAC
>NC_141022.1:62260000-62307500 GCF_052040795.2 Danio rerio | reverse complement strand
TGTGTGCAGTGTAAATGCAGATATCAGATACCATCAGTCACTTTTAAAAGAAGATGTAAGCTGGTCATCATAAAAATCAGATGCAGTCACAAAATCGAAATTGTCCATCAAGATCTACAGTGTGAATGCAGCCTTATAGATGTGTTTTTCTCTCAGGTGTCAGAGATGATCAGGGCTGTAAACTCCAGCGCTGCGGGTCTGAACATTAATCTGCAGGAGCCGTCGGTCAGTCAGCCGCTGCCGCCTTCATCCTTCCAGCGATTTCTGAGAGTCCGGCCGATCCCAGGCCTGGTGCTTACCGACCACGAGAAGGCCTTCAACAACAGGTCTCAGAACAGCTCACTAATATAAACAATTACAACCACAACATCAATCAATCAACCAACCAACCTTTATTTATATATCAGCCTACTACAACCAAAGTGCTTTACACCAGTAAAAACAAATTATACAACAAAACTTGAAAGCATCCAATGCAAAAACAATAGAAGATGTGTCAATAAAATACAGCAAAACATTTAATGCAGGAGAAAGTGTCAGCGCTGCTATGCATTAAAAACCATTTAGAACAAGTGGGTCTTAAAGGGCCATGAAACCCCTCGTTTCAGCAGGGTGTTTTCACACCTCTACTTTGGAAAAAGTCAGAAAAGTGGGCGTGTCCAGCTCTGTTTAGGGGGGAGTGTCAGAGGAAGAAAAGAGGCATGGTGTGAGAGTGTCTATTTGGGCACGCGCGAGTTTCAGAGTCAAAATAAACACACAGGAGAAAGTGATGGTGTTTAACCTACATGGACATCTGTAGTCGAATTATTTGCCAAATTATTAAATGGTGGACTTTAACTGCAGTTTGGCTCTTTCATTCAGGGAATTCATTCATGTCCCTCACGACAAACGAGATATTTGATTCGAGGATCTGCTCTAAGCGTGTATTTTTCATGCAATGTTTGATACCGCACGGCGAATGAGAGAAAAAAAACCTCCGCACTAAATGCGGTGAAAATCCTACACGAGGTTAAAGTTTGGTTGTTGTGCTAACATGTTTACACTCGGTGTAATAGTTTGTTTTGATACAAACGAACTGAATGAACAAAGAGCACTGGTCGCTCACTTACCAAATCTGTAGAGACAGGACAATCACCAGCAACTAGAGCCGCGTCTTTATTAAGAGGAGACTACAAGCGAATCCGGATCTCAGCGTTTGCAGATGAGAACAGCTCTCAGGTAAACAATAATCCTCCTTAGACACGTAAGTTATTGTTGTGGAGCGTCGCGTACACTGTTAATCCACACGTGACTCCAGCTGCGCTCTCACAGAGAGAAAATGAAAACAAAACTTCACTGCAGCAAACTATAAAAGCAACACTTCACGCTTGTTTTGCCAACACAACGTGGCGTCTCTGTCGTCTAAACACTGTGACAGTAATGAATATTAATGAAGTTGCACAATAGAGCGCGCTGATTGGTTTGAACCAAGCCTTACTCATGCATTAATGCAGCACACTGTAAGACGTAATAAGACACACTCTGGCACAGATGTCCAGTCTACACGCTGGAATACACGCTATTATGTCATGACCGTTGCATTTGGATCCTATTTTGACTCTTATTTTTGTTGAACGTGACAATTATGTCATGGCCGTGACGCAGCTTCAAAAATTTGTTTCAAACCGGAAGTACGAATTTGCTTGAAATAACGCAAAAACAACCAATTTACACTTGTTAGTGAGATATCTGTGTCCTAATAGTGTTTTTAGCAGTGTGGGACACATATACCCCTGTCAACAGCTCAACACATGTGTTTTGGTGTTTCGTGACCCTTTAAGCTTTGCTTTAAACAGTGAATATCATTGCATATGTATGGACCCTCATTACATTTACGGGTTTCTCAGTAGCATAAGTCGTCATAGTTAGTAAACTTAGAGCACAGTGAATAGGAGAGAACAACAAATAATTTTTGCCGAAATAATAACAGAAAAAACTCCACGATGGTGTTATCAAGACTTTCAGAAGAAAAGCTTTTTAATAAATTAATATAGCTTGAATTAAATTGTTTATTTAAAGGAAATTCTTTTTTTTTTTTTTAAATCAATCCCATTCAGTTAGAAAAAAAAATTAAATATATATTTTTAGCATTTTTAAAACAATCTTACATTTTTATTAATATAATGTAGGGATGTAACAATATTGTAAATACCGTCATACCGCAATTGTAATTGTTTTCAATATTACTGTAGGCGCATGACTCAATAAAACTATATTTCTGAGAAAAGTTTGCTCAGGCGAATGAAGTGAACGGGAGGTAGCGGGAACTACAGTTCCCATCAGCCCAGGCGTGGCCATCATCCTTTGCGGTCTGTTGTCGCTACAGATCCAGTAATGCAGAAATGGAGTGTGCTGCAGGGAAGAACAAGAGCTGGAGATGATCAAACCTAAAGCGGGGTTTTAAATCAGATGTGTGGAAGCATTTCGGTTTCATTCTAAAAAGATACGAAAAAGGAGAAAAGGTGACAAAGACAAAAACAGTATGCAGGCACTGCCAGACTGAGGTGAAATATAAGTCGGGGAATACGACTAATAACAGTCATGGGGACTGCAGAACACAGCACACTTGTTAGATTGATGCAGACATTGACTTGTACCGTAAAGAGACCTCTATCTCACTCATGGTTTGTCCTCTCAAGTGGTGGAAAGACAATGCAGACCGTTACCCACTGCTGTCAACCTTGGCTAAATCATATCTCTCTGTCCCAGAAACCTCAGTCCCAAATGAGAGGGTTTATTCTGTTGCAGGGGACATGCCCAGATCCCAGCTTTCACCAGATTATAGTTATATGATCATTTTCCTTAAAAACCCATCTCTATCTGAGTGAGTGCATGATTAAATGTTGAATGTGATGAGTTTTCAACAAAACTAAATTGAAACTTTATTTTTTTATATGGTTTAATAGTTTTTTGTTATTAAATTGAAAAATTGAAGTTCCTGTTTGGAAACTTACAGATAGACGGCTGATTTGTGTCATTTATATGTTCAGTGCTAAAGTAAATAAACACTTTTGGCACTTTTTTCAAGTCTTTTCATTAGTTTTGTTTTTCCTGTAAATTATTCAATAAACCGTACCGTTACATTCATACCGAGGTATAATCATACCGTGAAATTCTGATACCGTCACATCCCTAATATAACGTTTTTATTATGATGATCATTTTTTAAATTAATCATGAAAACTGCATGTGCTGCTGTAGTATTGCATGATTTTATTCATGAACATCCATTAGTCAAATTTCATGAATGTATATTATATTATCATATACATGAGCAATATCACACTCGTAGCAGAGCGATATGGCTGTATATCAGCACTGGTGGGAAGTAAGCGTTCTCACCAGTCCCACCAGTGCTGATATACAGCCATATGGCACTGCTACTCATGCAATATTGCGTTTATACAACAGTTCGATGGCACAATCCTGTATATAAATAAGAAAATCAAACACAGAGTCTAAAACCCTTTTGTATGAGGAACTACTTTCTTCCGCCGTTCATTCACATCTGCAGATGATTACTAGCCGTTACTAATTCACCAACGTCACTGTAGAGCTAGTGTTTGAATGACTCTCTATAGCGTAATGTCTGAAGTGATGACAAAACTGGGTGCAGTATGTGGTAGTTAGGGGTGTGGCTAGAAAGTTAAAAGGTCATCAGTGATTGGCTGCTGGCTAGACTGAGTTAAATGAGCTCAGCCATTAGTCTGTATGACAGTCTGATGCAGAGTTATGAGCTCACAAAGTTTGATCCCATGTTAAGTCAATGAGAGTCTTTTGAATGGAAGTCTACGGGACAGTTGCTAGGGTGCCATAAGTGGTTGCTAGGGAGTGGCTAGTAAGTCTAAAGGTCATCAGTGATTGGCTGCTGACTAGACTGACTTGAATGAGGCCTGACTCTAGTCTGTAGGATAGTCTGATGCAGAGTTATGAGCTCACAAAGGTTGACTCAATGTTAAGTCAATGGCAGTCTTTTACAATGGAAGTCTATGGGACAGTTGCTAGGGTGCCAAAAGTGGATGCTAGGGAGTGGCTAGTAAGTTTAAAGGTCATCAGTTATTGGCTGCTGGCTAGACTGAGTTAAATGAGCCCAGTTAGAAGTCTGTAGGACAGTCTGATGCAGAGTTATGAGGTCACAAAGTTTGACCCAATGTTAAGTCAATGGGAATTTTGGGAATTTTCCGGGTCGTTTTTCGGAAAACCGAAAGTTGGATCAGTCGGAAAAGACATATCAACCCGAGTCAGACCAGTTTGAAGGTTTGACGAAAGTTTGAGGTATGAAGCTTGAAAGGGTTAGGAGGAGATAGACTTTAAAATTAGTCTCAGAAGAAGAAGAAGAAGAAGAAGAAGAAGAAGAAGTTTACGTGAGATAACAGTATGTTGGCTTTTCAAGCCACCATAAATATCACTTACCAGTTTAATAATGATTTGATCAGCTGTAGTTAGACAACACACTGTTTTAATCTTCTAACCAAGGGCTTATTATGCGATCCTGGCGCCATCTTGTGGATAGACAACGTCAACTGTCTTTGGCTAATAAACGCTGACGTGCTGTCTCTCAGAAATGATCAATATTTAAAATAGGCACTATATCCTTATAAATAAACTGCATAGTTGCAATCTAAATGACTACATTCTCCACTAAAACAGCCTCCGTTGTACATGATGTTGTCCAACAGCTGCAATATTTATCAAACTGTAGTGAGTTTATTGATCTGCTGTCACACTATGTGGACGGAGTAATACACAAAGGTGAAGAGGCTGTACGAGTGCCGTTATTGCAGAATATCACTCTGCTATCAGCCAATCAGCATCGAGAACCAGTTATTAACACACATATGTGTAACTGCTGTGTGTGTGTGTGTGTGTGTGTGCGCTTGTGTTTGTGTGCGCGCGCGCGTGTGTGTGTGTGTGTGTGTGTGTGTGTGTGTGTGTGTGTGTGTGTGTGTGTGTGTGTGTGTGTGTGTGTGTGTATGTGTGTGTGTGTGGTGCATATGTGCGTGGGCATGTATGTGAGACTGTGAGTGTGCGTGTGAGAGTGTGTGTGTGTTGATGGGCAACAAGTATCTGAATCCCTATCTTTTGTCCTCTGTGTGTGTGTGACAGATATTACGAGAGCATGTATGATGATGCAGAAAACCTGAACGTCTCGTATCCACCGAACCTGACTCCAGATGAGCAGCTGGTGTACCCGACGGACGCGGCAAAGGTGCAACACACGCACACACACAAACACATGCACCATGCAGATCAAACTGTATTCATGCATTACACACACACACCATAAAAACAATACCTACAACACTCACTCTCCCCCACTGTAGAAACGTTTTACATTAAATATATATATTAAGGGTGTCTCGATCCTCCAAATCCTCGATTCGATTACATTTTCGATTCTGAAGTCATGATTCGATTTGATTTTCGATTATAAATAATTAATTAATTAATGACCAATTAATTATTTGTAGCCTACCGTTTAAACTACCTGACCTGCATGGTCTTTGTTTTACCCATAAACAAATCATACAGTAAATGAATAAAGGCAAGATACACACATAATTACCACCTGTCAATCACTTTTCTGCGGGACTCGTGAATAGGCAGTGATCTGTGTCGTTATAATGGCGTCGGTAAAACCAACAGGAACCAGCCAACAGTATCTGAGGTGTTCGCTAAAATGACTAAGTACAAGTGAGTGAAAGATTGAAGCAGTCCTCTGACTGCCTGGACCTGCTGTCTCGAGCGCATGGCTGTGTGTGCGTCTGTGTGTGTGTGGTCACGTGACGTGCATTTTCAGAGGTAGAGAGGAAGGAGGGCTGCTCAGAAATGCTACAGGCCACTGTGGATGTCAAATCGTTGTCGTTCTAAAATGCCATTTCAAAACAAAGACAGTGTAAACAGGGCCTGAGTGTGTACTTTTCGCGAGCGGATTTGCAACGGGGGCGGGCGGAGGATCGCGATGCCGGTGTTGTCTATCGGACGAACCGTACGTAATACGTACATAGCAGAGCTTGCAAAACTGTTTTTTTTTTTGTCGACAACACGAACGTTGTCAACATAACTCACTGGAAATCCAAAATGCTTCCACACCGGCGACTTCATTGAAAGAGGAGAGGGTTTAAGCTCTGTCGACGGGTCTCCTGCTTCTGCAGTTTAACAAGCACTTCAACAAGCCTGATTTTTTCCCGCTTGGCAAGCCAAGCTGACGTGACATGGGGGCGTGGCAGCATCGACGATTCTATTTTTTGATTCGATAATCAAAATTGAGCATAAATTTCGATCGATCGAAACGATCGAACGAAATCGTGACACCCCTAATATATATATATATATATATATATATATATATATATATATATATATATATATAATTAAAATTTAGAGTGATGTTTAATTTTTATTATTTTAAATTTTTTCTTATAAGTATGATAAAGCTGCTTTGGTACAATGGTTATTGTGAAGAGTGCTGTAATTGAGTTCCTGTGTTTAATTCTGGTGTGTTCTGTGTTGTTTATCAGTCTCTGGCTGAAGTGGCCACGCTAGTCGCTCGCTCGCTCTACAAACAAGCTGGAGGAGAGCAGAACAAACTCAGCAACATCACTGCTGATGCCACTATGGTGAGACACACACACACTCATACACACACACACACACTCACACTTCATACACATACGCTCACTTACTTATGCTACTTACACCAAAACACACACACACACACACACACACACTTGATTCTCACATGATGTCATGTGACTCTGCTCAGCTGCTCTCATTCTCTCCCTCTCTTTCCATTTAAGACATTTACAAAAGTCTGAATTATTCGCCAAACTTTGAATTGTTTATCATTTTTTAAATATTCCCCAAATGATGTTTAACAGAGCAAGGAAATGTTCACAGTATGTCTGATAATATTTTTTCTTCTGGAGAAAGTTTTATTTGTTTTATTTCGGCTAGAATAAAAGCAGTTTTTTTGTTTTTTAAACACCATTTAAAAACACCCTTTAAGCAATATTTGTTCTCGATACTCTCCAGACCAAACCATCGTTATACAATAACTTGCCTAATTACCCTAACCTGCCTAGTTACCCTAATTAACTTAGTGAAGCCTTTAAAAGTCACTTTAAGCTGTATAGAAGTGTATTGAAGAATATCTAGTCTAAAATTATTTACTGTCATCATGACAAAGAGAAAATAAATCAGTTATTAGAGATGAGTTATTAACACTATTATGATTAGAAATGTGTTGGAGAAATTTGCTCTCTGTTAAACAGAAATTGGGGGAAAATTTCAGGGGGGCGAATAATTCAGGGGGCTAATAGTTCAACTGTATTTGATTTTTATGATTATTTAAAAATCTTTATATATGATATTGATGTGTGTGTGTGTGTGTGTGTGTGTGTGTGTGTGTGTGTGCGTCTGCGTGCGCGTCCCTCAGGTCTCTCAGCTGCTGTATGGTTTTCTGGTGCAGAAGAATAACAGCTGGTTTCGCTCTCTGCTTCCTCCTGAAATCACTAAAAAAGGAGGCAGCAGCATTTTGAGTGAGTTTCAGCTGTTTATTCACTATTAAATCTCTCATACACACTCTGCATATAAATACAGACATCCAAACTTAAAAGCAGATCATCATTCATGGGTTTCAAACACAAGCTCATCTTGAGGAACCAGAATCATTGATTGTTATCTATCCATCCAATCGTTATCATGTGTAATGTTTTTAAATTTACGTTATATTACAAGACACTCATATTGAACATATTTTCCAAACGATGTTGAACAGATTTAGGAATTTTTCACAGTATTTCTTATAATATTTTTTTTCTTCTGGAGAAAGTCTTATTTGTTTTATTTCGGCTAGAATAAAAGTAAATATTATTCACCCCTTCAGCAATATTAGTGTTGGATTGTCTCCAGAACAAACCACTGTTATACAATGACTTGCCTAATTACCCTAACTTTACCCTGATTACCCTAGTGAAGCCTTTACATGTCACTTTAAGCTGTATAGAAGAGTCTTTAAGAACACATTCATTCATTCATTTTCTTGTCGGCTTAGTCCCTTTACTAATCCGGGGTCGCCACAGCGGAATGAACTGCCAACTTATCCAGCAAGTTTTTACACAGCGGATGCCCTTCCAGCCGCAACCCATCTCTGGGAAGATCTTAAAGAATATCTAGTCTAATATTATTTACTGTCATCATGGCAAAATTAAAATGAATGAATTATTAAAACTATTATGTTTCTAAATGTGTTTTTAAGAAACTAAATCTCTCTCTTAAACAACGCTTGGGAAATATTTTTAAAAGAATTCAAATTTGACAGGAGGGTGAATAATTTAGTCCTCCACTGTATGTGAATCAGTCAGAGCCTCATAACAGATTCTCCTGTGTTTCTCTGTCCGTCTTCATCATGTTTCTCTGGTTTACTGCAAATATAGATTTTTATAACGCCCTATTTGATGTCATCAGATGATGTTTTTTATCTGGAGAGACTTTAAAGGAAATATTGCTTAAAATAATGCTAGTGTTTTTTATCCAAAGTAAATCTTAAAGGGTCATGACACCCCCTCAATTTAGGTTTAAGTCTACCTCAGAATTTTTTCAAAAGATGCATCATAATGGGGGTGGAGCTTCGCGAGCAGAGGCAGGAGTGGGCGTGGCCAGCAGGGGAGAAGGAGGAGAGCGAACAACTTGTCAGTCAGCTCACAAAATGAGACACAAAGCGTGAGGAGACGCATGAGTTTATAGTTCACAAAGTTAAAATGCAAAGAAATAAATTGCCCTGCTGCATTTGTTATTCGTAATTACATGTACAGATAACCACAATTTATATCATTATAAAGATAATGGTGTTCATATAAACACTATAAATGAGGACTTCTCTCTCAATATCCATGTCTGAATGCAGACTCAGTGCAGCAGGTCTCTTGCCCTGTCTATTTTAACCATTAGCCCTGCTGGTCATCTGGAGGATTTAGACAAACACAGCAGCATGACGATGTGTGTAAATTTGAACGAACTCCACTAAAATAGGACAAAGTCCACTATTCTCTGCCATACTGCTCTCCCGACAAAAATACTTGCTGCACACACACAACTTTGCTGTATCGGCCCTGATAGCATCCCAGGGAAAAACATGCAACAAACCGCGTAGATCATGGAAACAAACACATACGAGCCTTTATGAACAGCTCAATACTGTGTGCCGTGGGTCTGTGGACGCGATCTCACCCAGTCATTAACATATGGTCTCACAGCTTGGCACTGGCAGGTCTGCCTTGCCTTCGGAAAGCACGTGCAGTCATGAATAATTAAGAAGCCGCCTCTTCTCATAGGATAAGAAAATGAATATGAATAATAATGAGAAACCGACTCGTCATCTTTGCACTTGCAACCCACTTTAAACCCGGAAGCTGAAATCAGCTGACAAAAGCTCCAAATTATCCAGTTTACCCACAATTAAAGCTGACTGATGCTCAACACACACACATCTGTTACATCTCAAAACAAGTACTCGAGGGTTTCTTGAACCTTTACAAAACTGTTTTAGTTTTTTATCTTATGTATTGTTTATTGCTGATGATGTTTTTTATTGTTATATTTTTTACAGAAAAGTGTTATTTAGCATATGTTGTAAATTTGATCTGGTTTTGCCATGAAATAGCCAGAGAAGCTGATATTAGGGCTGCACAATGTTAGTTATAACAATTATACAATTAGTTATAAACTAATTTAGAGAGGATCACATGCTCATGATTGATCACAGCCGGTCCTGCATTAATCAATTTACGATTCACCAATCAGACGATTCCTAAGCCACTATAAAAACCCTCAGTTCCATATCACAGCCATCTTCATTATGTAGAATCCCCCCTTCCACCCCTGCTCCTCCTCCTTTCCTAGATGGGTGGCACGGTGGCCCAGTAGTTAGCACTGTTGCGTCACGCCCTATTCACACGGGGCTTCAGTGTCAACGCTTGACAGAGGGGCGTGTCTGAAGTTGGAGCTGAAACGATCGTCATAGAAGCGTCAGCCAATGAAATTCAGTCAGCAATAGGCCACTGTCTGAGCTGGTGTATTTGCATACAGCGATCTGATTGGCTGGCGCTTCCGTCGGCGCTTGAAAAGTTGAGCTGGTCCCAACTTCTGCAGTGAGGAACGCTTCTGAAGCGGCGCCGACGGATCCACAATGCAGTTCGGCAACGCCTAAAGTCACCCATTCAAAGTGAATGGGAAGCGTTGACGCTGACGCCCTGTGTGAATAGTAAGGAATAGTCCTTACCAAGCCAGCCGCCATTTCTGTGTGAAGTTTACACATTCTCCCTGTGCTCCCCGTTCTCTTCGTGCTTTTATTCCAGTCTTTTCCAATATCGTGCAGCTCTAGATGATGTGGCATTAAATTCAAACCTCTCTCTCTCTCTCTGTCTGGTTTCCTGCAGGTTCTGGTCCTCCTCAGTTCTACATTGGTCTGGGTCCGCGGCTGCAGAGTCCTGTTCACAGCGTGACGCTCTTTGTTCAGTACATTCTGGCCAATCTGACGGGCAGCGTCACCAACCTGACCGAGAGCCAGTGCCAAAACCCCAAAGAGCTGAGCGGCGAGAACAAAGACGTAAGCAGTTAACTCTTCTATTCACTATAGAGCTTTTTCTTCATTGCTGCACGGAGACCATCATAGCCACCAGCGTCTTAATGCTGAGAACTTCCACTTACAGTAGAGGTGTGAACCTATACTGGTCTCACGGTTCGGTTCGGTTACGATTATCATGCCTTCGATTCGGTTCAATTCGATATCTTGGTGCATCACGGTGCATTGACGATGCTCATTCAAACACAAACACAAACATAGACAGCAACAAACACACACACACACACACACACACAAGCCCTCGCTACAGGGAGAGCTGGCGCTGAGCGGAGCAGAAAAACAGAAAAAAAAACTAAAAAAAAAAGGAAGCACTTTTCCGACGGTCTCTTACTGAGAGCTCCTCTCAGCACCAGCTCTCCCGGCTAAACACATATTGCGAGGGCTTAAACGGAGCAGTGCTCGTAATGTTGAGCGAAAAAAACGAAAGACAGCTGTGAAACATAACCAGCTTTGTCTTTTTGTAGGAAACACACTTTAGATCTTTTTAGGGTAAGAGGTTTTTAAGTTATTGCCGTCTATAACTGAATGTGTGTCAGGAAAATCCAAAACAAAACCAACTGAACCGCGCTCCTTTCTGGCGCCCCCTGGATGTACAGCGCCCTTAGCATATACCTATGGTGCCTATGCCACGGACCAGCCCTGAGTTGCCTGAGTGTTGTAAGTACTCGCGCTCACCTCCCTCGCGACAGAGAGCATAGGAGATAAATGACGTCAGTATATAATAACCGGTTATGATTATTACTGACCCGATACCGAATTGTCTGCATCGCGGTGCACCGAAGAAACAATTAATTTTGACACCCCTAACTTACAGCATTTACAACTAGGGCTGGTATCGTTTGGGGTTATTTCGATACCGGTGCTAAATCGATACTTTTAAAATGGTACCGGTGCCAAAACGGTGCCTGAACCGATACCTTTAATCCACAAAATGATGGTAGACGACTCTAGATAAATCTTTTATTTGACAAAATCTTATAAAAAAATTATTTTAATAGCACAATATAATTAAAGTTTAAAGTAAACATCAATTCATATTTAATATATCTGAAATGCATTAATATATTTCCTTTGATCATTTGCGGGCAGGGGCCACTTGTACTTTTGTGGGACACATTTTAACATGTACCACAAAATACTTAACGTAATTTTTTCATGCATCACTCTGCAGTCTTCATAAACAAGATAATTAAATAAATCAAGCTTAAAATACACAGCGTGGCGTCTCTCTGCCGTCTGAACGCTGTAAGATTCATGAATATTAATGAAGTTGCACAATAATGCGCGCTGATTGGTTTGAACCAAGTGTGCCGCAAGCCTGCGTTTGAGTGAAGGTCTCGGCCGTTAGATCGCCCCCTGGGGGCTGGCTGCAGTACAAGTCATAAAGCCCGCCTCCTCCGTGTTAATGAAGGAGACTTGAGCCCAAATAAAAAAAACTATTACACTTGCAATAAAATGTCCCGAAAGATGGTTCTGGTGGATTAAGGCACTGGTTATTGTGCTGAAATAGGTGCAGATCTTCATTTGTGTAAACAGTTTGTTTTTAGCAGTAATTTAATGCTGGGCGTGTCATCGTGATTGACAGTTTCTCAAAGCAGCGCGTCTGAGCTTCGGCAGAAGACTGAAATGTTATTATTCGATTTCTGTGTTATTTTACCATGATAAAATGAGTTCAGCAGTAAACTATAGTTTCTGACATACATGATCCTGGTGGAACACTGTTTATTCGCTAAGTTCAGGGCTTTTTTCGGGCTTTATTAGTTTGCTGATACACGCCTAACCACCCAGATAGCAAAACACAGTTCCGGCTAGATTCTCGCCTGCCGGAGACTTATCTCTTACCCCTCAGACTGACTAATGTTACCTCTGCTGGACCTACTCCGGATGCCTGGACTCACTGCCCGATTCCAGTCCGAGTCAATCGAGCCAGATGCGGCGGCCGAGCGAGCCGGCGCTGCCGCATGCGAGCCGGAATCAGCCCGCGACGCCGCGAGTAGGTGATGCGCTGCGGCCCGGAGCTGGTGTGATTGAATACATAAAACCCTCATATTTGTTAACGTTATTACATCCATTTGTGTTGATATGACAGCAAACGCATGCTGAGCAGTTCGGGGGCGTGGTTTATTTTACATAAAGCGTTTGGTTGGAAGCTCGACTCCGCTCATTTTCGCGGCTCCTCCTCTGGCTCCATCAGACAGTCCTTCTGCGCATGTCAAGGCTCCAATTTCAGCAGTCTTTTGCGACAGTTTGTGCCCGTCAAGCAGGCGTTTTGCCCTCAAGGCGTTCAATGGGAAAAGGGGCTGTCGCGTCGTCCATATTTTTTACAGTCATTGGTTTGAACCAAGTCTTACTCATGAATGAATGCAGCACACTCAGAGACGTAATAAGGCACTCCCAGATTCAGACGTCCAGATACACGCTATGATCTCATGGCCGTGAAGCAGCTTCAAAAATTTGTTTCAAACCGGAAGTACGAATTAATAACGCAAAAACAACCAATTTTCCCTTGTTAGTGAGATGTATGTGTCCTAATGGTGTTTATAACAGTGTAGGACACATATACGACTCAACAGCTCAACACATGTGCTCTGGTGTTTCGTGGCCTTTAAAGCTGCAGTTTTCCCAGTATGCTGTGCGCTGATGTGTGTTCTCTCTCTCTCTCTCAGCTGTACTCGTATTTCTGGGTGTCTGGTCCATCGTCGGGTAACAGCAGTGCGGATCCGCTGTGCGTGCGGGCGTCAGTGCGTCTGTCGAAAGCTGTGTCTCCTGCATTCGAGCTGCTGCAGTACGGATCCTCAGATTACTCCACATGGACTGAGTCCCGCTGGAAGAGCATCCGCGCCAGAATATTCCTGGTGGCCAGCAGAGAGCTGGAGGTAACACACTGCACACACTGCTCCATCTCATTGTTTGGTTTGATAACATCAGCCTGTCCAATAGAAACAGACTGATTAAGGGTGCTTTCATACCTATACGCTACCTGACACAAGTCTTGGGGTGGATCCCAGTTGTAGGAGCAACAACAACTTCTAGTTGATCAGTTGGAAAAGTGGCGGAAGGTGGATTTCTCCCATCATCTGTTGAACAAATATAACAAATACTGCTGAAGACCGACTGTAACCAGCATGGAGACAAGATTCTCAGAGAAATCAGTCAAGTTTGGTAAAGGAGACATCATGGTTTGGGGTTCATTTAGTATGGGGGCGTGTGAGAGATCTGCAGAGTCTATATCTAGGGGTCGTTATTGATAATATGTTGACATTTCAACCCAGGCTGTCTATAAAAAAGCTCAACAAAGACTATTTTTTTCTGAGGAAACTTAGATCATTTCTGGTTTGTACCTCTATGATGACGCTGTTTTATAAACAATTTTATCAAATCTGCTTTAGGCGAGGCAGTGGTGCAGTAGGTAGTGCTGTCGCCTCACAGCAAGAAGGTCGCTGGGTCGAACCTCGGCTCAGTTGGCGTTTCTGTGTGGAGTTTGCATGTTCTCCCTGTGTTTGCATGGGTTTCCTCCGGGTGCTCCGGTTTCCTCCACAGTCCAAACACATGCGGTACAGGTGAATTGGGTAGGCTAAATTGTCCGTAGTGTGTGTGTGTGAATGTGTGTGTGGATGATTCCCAGAGATGGGTTGCGGCTGGAAGGGCATCCGCTGAGTAAAAACTTGCTGGATAAGTTGGCGGTTCATTCCGCTGTGGCGACCCCGGATTAATAAAGGGACTAAGCCGACAAGAAAATGAATGAATGAATCTGCTTTATCTTTTTGCATTGTAGCTTGGTACGCTAATCTGAGTGTGTCAAGCAAGAACAGGCTGAGCAGCCTGGTGAAGGTGGCAGGCAAGATCATTGGTTTCAATCAGACTGGTCCATTGGTAATCTATCATAATTATGTTCTAAAGAGAGCTCGTGTGTGTGTGTGTCTGCTTGTCTATGCTATGTATGTGCGTGTGTGTCTGCGCTACATGTCTGTGCTATGTGTGTGTCTGCTTGTCTACGCTATGTATGTGCGT
Organism: Danio rerio; assembly: GCF_052040795.2. NCBI lineage: Eukaryota > Metazoa > Chordata > Actinopteri > Cypriniformes > Danionidae > Danio > Danio rerio. Next base: position 62,292,805 of record NC_141022.1, on the reverse strand, counting down.
GTGTGTCTGTGCTGTGTCTGTGCTATGTGTGTGTGTGTGTGTGTGTGTGTGTCTGCGCTACGTGTCTGCCATGTGTGTCTGCTTGTCTACGCTATGTATGTGCGTGTGTCTGCGCTATGTGTCTGTGCTGTGTCTGTGCTGTGTCTGTGCTATGTGTGTGTGTGTGTGTGTGTGTGTGTGTGTGTCTGCGCTACGTGTCTACTATGTGTGTGTGTGTGTCTGCTTGTCTACGCTATGTATGTGCGTGTGTGTCTGCGCTACGTGTCTGTGCTGTGTGTGTGTCTGCTTGTCTACGCTATGTATGTGCGTGTGTGTCTGTGCTACGTGTCTGTGCTGTGTCTGTGCTATGTGTGTGTGTGTGTCTGCTTGTCTACGCTATGTATGTACGTGTGTGTCTGTGCTGTGTCTGTGCTGTGTGTGTGTGTGTGTGTCTGCGCTACGTGTCTGTGCTGTGTCTGTGCTATGTGTGTGTGTGTGTGTGTTTGCGCTACGTGTCTGTGCTATGTGTGTGTGTGTGTCTGCTTGTCTACGCTATGTATGTGCGTGTGTGTCTGCGCTACATGTCTGTGCTGTGTGTGTGTGTGTGTGTGTGTCTGCGCTACGTGTCTGTGCTATGTGTGTGTGTCTGCTTGTCTACGCTATGTATGTGCGTGTGTGTCTGCGCTACGTGTCTGTGCTATGTGTGTGTGTGTGTGTGTCTGCGCTACATGTCTGTGCTATGTGTGTGTGTCTGCTTGTCTACGCTATGTATGTGCTTGTGTGTCTGCGCTACGTGTCTGCTATGTGTGTGTGTGTGTCTGCTTGTCTACGCTATGTATGTGCATGTGTGTCTGCGCTACGTGTCTGTGCTGTGTCTGTGCTATGTGAGTGTGTGTGTGTGTGTCTGCGCTACGTGTCTGTGCTATGTGTGTGTGTGTGTCTGCTTGTCTACGCTATGTATGTGCGTGTGTGTCTGCGCTACGTGTCTGTGCTGTGTCTGTGCTATGTGTGTGTGTGTGTGTGTGTCTGCGCTACGTGTCTGTGCTATGTGTGTGTGTGTGTCTGCTTGTCTACGCTATGTATGTGCGTGTGTGTCTGCGCTACGTGTCTTTGCTGTGTCTGTGCTATGTGTTTGTGTGTGTGTGTGTGTGTGTGTGTGTGTGTGTGTGTGTGTGTGTGTGTGTGTGTCTGCGCTACGTGTCTGCTATATGTGTGTATGTGTGTCTGCTTGTCTATGCTATGTATGTGCGTGTGTGTCTGTGCTGTGTCTGCGCTATGTGTCTGTGCTATGTGTGTGTGTGTGTCTGCTTGTCTACGCTATGTATGTGCGTGTGTGTCTGCGCTACGTGTCTTTGCTGTGTCTGTGCTATGTGTTTGTGTGTGTGTGTGTGTGTGTGTGTGTGTGTGTGTGTGTCTGCGCTACGTGTCTGCTATATGTGTGTATGTGTGTCTGCTTGTCTATGCTATGTATGTGCGTGTGTGTCTGTGCTGTGTCTGCGCTATGTGTCTGTGCTATGTGTGTGTGTGTGTCTGCTTGTCTACGCTATGTATGTGCGTGTGTGTCTGCGCTACGTGTCTTTGCTGTGTCTGTGCTATGTGTTTGTGTGTGTGTGTGTGTGTGTGTGTGTGTGTGTGTGTGTGTGTGTGTGTCTGCGCTACGTGTCTGCTATGTGTGTGTATGTGTGTCTGCTTGTCTATGCTATGTATGTGCGTGTGTGTCTGCGCTACGTGTCTTTGCTGTGTCTGTGCTATGTGTTTGTGTGTGTGTGTGTGTGTGTGTGTGTGTGTGTGTGTGTGTGTGTGTGTGTCTGCGCTACGTGTCTGCTATATGTGTGTATGTGTGTCTGCTTGTCTATGCTATGTATGTGCGTGTGTGTCTGTGCTGTGTCTGCGCTATGTGTCTGTGCTATGTGTGTGTGTGTGTCTGCTTGTCTACGCTATGTATGTGCGTGTGTGTCTGCGCTACGTGTCTTTGCTGTGTCTGTGCTATGTGTTTGTGTGTGTGTGTGTGTGTGTGTGTGTGTGTGTGTGTGTGTGTGTGTGTGTCTGCGCTACGTGTCTGCTATGTGTGTGTGTGTGTCTGCTTGTCTACGCTATGTATGTGCGTGTGTGTCTGCGCTATGTGTCTGTGCTGTGTCTGCGCTATGTGTGTGTGTGTCTGCTATGTGTGTGTGTGTGTCTGCTTGTCTACGCTATGTATGTGTGTGTGTGTCTGCGCTATGTGTCTGTGCTATGTGTGTGTCTGCTTGTCTACGCTATGTATGTACGTGTGTGTCTGCGCTATGTGTCTGTGCTGTGTCTGTGCTATGTGTGTGTGTGTGTCTGCGATGTGTGTGTGTGTGCGTGAACTCAATGTGTTGCAACTCCACAAAAAACGCATCTAATACTGATTGGTAAAGTTCTTACCGTAGTATTTCTCACAAACGTTACGTGAGTTCTGCTTCGTGAGGCAGCCGAGGGCGTGTTGAGGCATGCTGCTGACAGGCACGTGGGATCGGTGGGCGGGGATGACTCGCCTTAAAGGCCCAGTGCAAAAAAACAGCAACAACCTTTTCCCAGCTATAATACAGACACTTCAGACAGCTATCATAAATACTCTGACGGGTGTTTTGAGCTGAAACTTCACAGACACATTCTGGGGACACAAAAGTCTTATATTAAATATGAAAAATGGAGTACTTTTTAAAGTGTATTAGAAAGTGTGTGTGTGTTTTGAGTGGTCATGTGATTAATCATAAGGGTGTGTGCTTTTCTGTTTGTTTCTATAGATGTTAACACTGGGGGTGGGCGTGGCCGTGCTGCTCTTGTCGCTATTGGTGACGTACTTCATCAGCTCAAAGGCGGAGCTTCTGTTTAGCTCCGCCCGGGAAACGCCCACGACGACCTACTGAACTGAACGAGTCCTGAATCTGCATCTGTTGATTCGTTCTCTGATTGATTCACTGATTCATTCCCCTTCAGGAACACAGACGGCTGTAGCGGAGTGTAATTTATTCAGAGCTGCTGCTGCTGCTGCTGCTCTCCTGGACACATCTGCTGAGATTCCTCATCTGTGTGTCTTTAATAATTCCAGATGTGTGTGAATATAGTGTGGACGGGGCACAAAACTGATTTGAACTGTGTGTGTGTGGGTGCGAGTTTGTGTGAGTGTGTGAGTGTGACTGTGTGTGTTTATGTATGTATTATGTGTGTGTTTATGTATGTGTAGTGTGTGAGTTTAGTGTGTATGTGTGTGTATGTGTTCGCGTGTGTATGTATTAGTGTGTGTTTTTGTATGTGTGTGTATGTGAGTGTGTGTTTTGTATGTGTAATGTGTGTGAGTGTGACTGTGTGTGTGTGTGTGTGTGCGTGTGTGTGTGTGTGTGTGTGTGTGTGTGTGTGTGTTTGTGTGTGTGTGTTTGTGTGTGTGCGTGCATGCGTGTGTGCGTGCGAGTTTGTGTGCGTGTGTCTGTATATTGTGTGTGTGTGTGTTTATGTATGTATTATGTGTGTGTTTATGTATGTGTAGTGTGTGAGTGTAGTGTGTATGTGTGTGTGTGTTTGCGTGTGTATGTATTAGTGTGTGTTTTTGTATGTGTGTGTATGTGAGTGTGTGTTTTGTATGTGTAGTGTGTGTGTGTGTGTGTGTTTATGTATGTATAGTGTGTGTGTGTGTGTGTGTGTGTAGTGTGTGAGTGTAGTGTGTATGTGTGTGCGCGCTGGTGTGTTTGTGTGTATTGTGTGTGTGTGCGCGCAACACAGTGTGTTTGTGTGATTTTATGGGTGTGTGTGTGTGTTTGCCTGCATGTATGTGTGTGTATAGTGTGTGAATGTAGTGTGTGTGTGTGTGTGTGTGTGTATATATATATATATAAATGTGTGTGTGTATGTGCTCGTGTGCGTGCAACTGTGTGTTTATGTATGTTTAGTGTAGTATATGTGAAAGTGTGTGTGTGTTTGTGTGTGTGTGTGCTTGCGTGCATGTATGTGGGTGTGTAGTGTATAAGTGTAGTGTGTGCATGTGTGTGTGTGTGTGTGTGTGCGCGCGCATGTGTTTATAGTGTGTGTGTAGTGTATATATGTTTTGTGGGTGTGGGGTAGTGTATGTGTGTGTTTGTGTGCATGTATGTGTGTGTATAGTGTATGAGTGTAGTGTACATTTGTGTGTGTTTGTGTGGAATGTATGTGTGTGTGTATTGTTTATTATGTGTGTGATGGTGTAATTGTGAGTGCGTGTGGGAGTGAGTGTATGTATGTGTGTTTGTTTGCGTACACAAGTATGTGTGAGTATAGAATGTGTTTAGTGTATATATGTGTGTTAGTGTGTGGGTCTGTTTGTGTATGGGTGTAGTGTGTGTGTGTGTGTGTGAGTGCAGTGAGAGTGTGTGTGCAATATCTTACTGAGTTTAGTTCTTCATTTCATCGTGATGCTTTTATTTGGGAATGTAAAGCAGTCTGGTCTGTTCTAGCGCAGCAGGAAGTGCGAGTCTGTCAGCACAACTACAGAATAAAAGTCCAAACACAGACACGCTCAAATGAGTCGCTGCAAGACGTGGAGCTTTAAAAACAAATAATCGATGATGTGCAGCGTGTGCTTGATTAATGATGTCGTTATTTTCTCTGAGAAATTGATGCCTTGAGAACCAGAATAAACATGAGTTCCTTTTCCAGAGTTTATCTTGCTTTCATTGCTTGTGGTGTTTAAAATTACTAACTTAATATCATTAATATTAGTAATAATTATTGTATGTTCTCCCCTTGTTGGCGTTGGTTTCCTCCAGGTGCTCCAGTTCCCCACACAGTCCAAACACACTCACTGTAGGGGAATTGGGTGAGCTAAATTGTCCGTAGTGTATGTGTATGGGTGTTTCCCTGTACTAGGTTGCACCTGGAAGGGCATCCGCTGCATAAAACATATGCTTGAATAGTTGGCGGTTCATTCCCCTGTGGCGACCCCTGATTAATTAGGGACTAAACCGAAAGAAATTAATGAATGAGTCAAATAATAAGTTGATGTTGTTGATGTTATTCGACTATTATTGATGCTCATACGTTCAAAATCATTAAAATAATCCACCAAATATAAGCAAACAACATCATGTCCTGCTTCCTAATATATAATACAATACTTAATGTGCTCATATCCCACCACAAACAGAGTTATCATGTTCATGCTTATTTATTTAATATATGGAATATAGGTATTCTGAATTATGGTGGTTTTGATGTGTTTTTGAAGAAATGAAAGGCTGTCAATAGGATCTCCAAATGTTTTATTAGTTTCTTCTTTTAAGTAGGCTGGTTTTGTGAAGTAAACTCCTCTATGAGGTATAAGCCGAGAGGTCCTTTAGGCTGCTGTTACAGTCCTGTAGATTTGTAAAGGTGTGTAATGCGTGTGTATTACCAGCAGGGCGCAGTGTAGATCAAGCTGAAATAGACAACATCTCATCCGCATCCATGCTGTATTCAACACTGATATGAATGATCATAGGATTGTACAGTATTGATTGAGCGCAGTATTCATTTTACTGCTGTAATTGTGGGTCAATTTTGCGTGTTACTTTATTAATGACATTGAATAGTTAAATATTTTTTAATTTGCCTGTGGTGAAATGTCAATAATCACAGAAGCATAAGGATGAGCCGTTTTGAACCCAGAGCAATCTAGCCGCTACATAGCTTAGCTTTGACAACCAACAGATAACACCCTGACAACCTTTTCAAATGTTTAACTATTTTTCCTCTAGTAACAGTATGACAGCCATATAAAACCTCCCAGCAACCCCAAAACAACAACGTGACAGTCATCCAACTAGCAACACATCGACAACCATTCAGAATACTATAGCAACTCCATAGTAACATGTCGACAATTCAAAACCACTCTGCAACACCTTGACAACTGTCCAGAATTCCCTAGCAACACCTTGATGCCTGTTCAGAACCCCTTAGCAACATCTTGACAGCTGTCCAGACTAGAATCCTCTAGCAACACCTTGACAACTGTCCAGAATGCCCTTGCAACCCCATAGCAATGTGTCAACAATAATTCAAAACCATCCTGCAACCCCATAGCAACACCTTGACAACTGTTCAAAGTCCTCTAGCAACACCTTGACAACTGTCCAGAATACCATTGCAACTCCATAGCAACATGTCGATAAATTCAAAACGACTCTGCATCACCCTGACTCCTGTCCAGAATTCCCTAGCAACATCTTGACAACCATCCAGAATCCCTTAGCAAGGCCTTGATGACTGTTCAGAACCCCTTAGCAACACCTTGATGACTGTTCAGAACCACCCTAGCAACATCTTGACAACTGTCTAGAATAACATTGCAACTCCATAGCAACTTGTCAACAATACAAAACACCCTGCAACACCTTGACAACTGTCCAGAATTAGCTAGCAACATCTTGACAACTGTCTAGAATACCATTGCAACTCTATAGCAACATTTTGACAATTCAAAACACCCTGCAACACCTTGACAACTGTCCAGAATCCTCTAGCCACACCTTGACAACTGTCCAGAATCCTCTAGCCACACCTTGACAACTGTCCAGAATCCTCTAGCAACACCTTGACAACTGTCCAGAATCCTCTAGCCACACCTTGACAACTGTCCAGAATGCCCTTGCAACCCCATAGCAACGTGTCAACAACAATTCAAAACCACCCTGCAACCCCATAGCAACACCTTGACAACTGTCAAGAATCCTCTAGCAACACCTTGACAACTGTTCAGAATATCATTGCTACTCTATAGCAACATTTTGACAATTCAAAACCACTCTGCAACACCCTGACTCCTGTCCAGAATTCCCTAGCAACATCTTGACAACTGTTCAAAATCTTCTAGCAACACATCGATGACTGTTCAGAACCCCCCTAGCAACACCTTGACAACTGTCCAGAATATCATTGCAAGAGAGTGTGTTTGTGTAAGTCTGTGCGTGTCTGAGAAAATGTGTGTCTATGTGAGAAAGAGAGAGAGAGTGTTAGTCTATGTGTCCGTGTGTGTGTGTGTGTGTGTGTGTGTGTGTGAATGGACAGTGTCAGCCCACAGTTTCCTGTGTGTATGTTCTGTTCTGTCAGTGTTTCTCTTCTTCTTCTTCTTTTGAGAGTAAAGATGAAGCTGCTGGACGTGTGTGTGTTTCTCCTGCTCAACATCGGACTCGCCGGTAAGAAACAAATAATACACTCCATTAAACAACACACACTCTTCTGACCCACACACACACACCCAAACACACACTGTGATCCTCATAAAAAAGCTGACATCTGCTTCAGGAACTCACTCACACACACACACACACACACACACACACACACACACACACACAATGAGCTGTTCCTGTTCCTCATTAAACATTTCCATTAATCAGTATTCGAGGTTCAGGAATTGTTCAGTGTAATTATATTTGGTTTAATTATTAGTTAATAATGTTGAATTTTAGTTGTATTTATGTGGTGTGTGTGTGTGCGTGTGTGTGTGTGTGTGCGTGTGTGTGTGTGTGTGTGCGTGTTCACAAATGGACTTCCTTGTATACATTTTTATATCAATTATCTTTAACTCTTTCCTTTCAACATTAAATATATATCAAAATATCAGTTTATTAAACGGATCAATACATTATTAATATAATATATTTTCTATTACACAACATTAGAAGTGTCGTCAAGTGTTCGTCAGTTTTACACTAACATGTGATATTAACGTGTTCAATTAAGCTTTAATGGTTATGCGTTCAATTTAATATTTTAGCTGAGTTTATGTCGTGTGTGTGTGTGTGTGTGTGTGTGTGTGTGTGCGCGTGCGCGTGTGTGAATGACACTTCTGTGAATTTTTTTCACCACTTCATTTCCTTTTTAGGGTGTAAATATTGTATTTAAAAATAAAATCTAACACTCATTTAACACTTTAAACATTTACGAATATGAAAAACGTTCGATAAATTAATAATTAATTGTACATTTTAAGAAATGGCTTTAAATATATAAAGTATTCCTTTACAACAGCATTTAAAGTGGATCAAAACATGTCTTCAACAAAGGACAATTGAAAAACGTCAGTGGTTTTATACTGACATACAATATTAATATTAATTTAACCTTTTATTTTTGGTTTTAATATTTAATTGTAGCTGTAATTGTGTCACGTATGTGTGTTATTGTACAACTGCATTTCCTTTTTAGGGCATAAATGGTTATAAAAACAAAAAAAAGCACTTTTTCAACACACTGTGAAACCCAGCAGTCCACTCTATCAAATAAATTGAGTGTAGTGAACTCAAAATGTACTGAAAGTTTACTGTACTCATTTCAAAAGAGTTTTGAACTCAGTGTTGAAAGTATGTTTATTAAATACCTCATTCAACTTAAATGGAGTAAGTTCACAGTAGATTAGTTTTGAACTCAAATTATTTGCAGCAATCGGTTTGCTCAAACGATTTGAGTTGCCTTAACTTATTGGGTTTTACAGTGCTCAGTTGGTTTGAGTTCTCTTCACTTATCAGTGGGGTTGCCTTAGGCCAGTGGTTTTCAAACTGTGGTACGTGTACCACTACTGGTACGTGGGCTTACTTCTAGTGGTACGCGAAGGAATCACGGAGTAATGAATTTGATTCGTACAATAACACCAACAACGTGTAAAGTGTTTACTTTAGTGCATCGCGTCATCGGCTGCTAAAAATCGATTTAATTGGCGCAGAACTAGAGAAAGAAGTGCGTGGTGCTTGCAGAGCAGATACTTGCTAGAGCAGTGGTCTCAAACCCTCGGGACCGGCACAGGACTATAGATCAATTGGTACCGGGTCGCACAAAAAATCATTCATTATTTCTGTTTTATTTATAATCTGAGTCTGAACTGAACGATCATTTATTTTGAAAAATCTTTTATTTTGAAAATTGACCGTATTCTCTTGTTGCATCTCGGTCACTCGAGTGCCAAAATTTAACCCACAGGCTAGCAAAATGAGCACTGCAGCACGACGCGCTTGTGTATTCCAGGTGTCCCCAGTTGAAAACACCCTAACTTTTTAGAATGCCGCATTGCAAGTCACGTGACAAGAACCGACTGATCGGCTTCATATTTTGTATGGAATATAATTTCGTTGAATGAATATGAAAAAACTGTACAAAAGCACGCACATCTCTCTTAATTGGGTGCTCAGCCAAAACCGCAAAAAGTGCAAATTAAATGTAAATCAAAGGTGGCAACACCAAGGCTCCAAAAATACAAATGTATTAAATTAAAAAGGCTGACACAGAGCGTGTAAGATCCGGTTGGCTCGAAACGTTACACGCTCTGTCTCAGCCTTTTTAATTTAATACATTTGTATTTTTGGAGCCTTGCTGTTGCCGCCTTTGATTTACGTTGAATGAATATGACTCATTTTCGAACTGAGCAGTGCTGTAGCTGCTTAATTTGGCCAACTACACTACTTTATTTCAAACCGGTGATTATGGTGGTACTTGGAGACAATTTTTGGTCCCACTTTATATTAAGTGGCCTTAACTAATATGTACTTACACAGGAATTAATAGTTTGTTACAATGTACCTATTGTGTAAATACATGTATTTACTGTGTACTTATGCTTGATTAAATACATGTATGTCATTACGTCTGTAATTAACTTTTGTAATTACATTTGTAAATACACTGTTGGCCATCCCTTACACCTTAACCCACCCTTAAACCTACCCATACCACCAAACCTGTCCATAACCCAACCTCTATCCCAACTCAAAAGTGTTCTCAAATACATTATAAACACAGTGAGTACATTGTATTTATTTTTTTGATGTAAGTACGTAGTTAAGGACACTTAATATAAACCCATTTTTTCTGAGGTGGTCACTTGGTGAAAGAAGTTTTAAAACTACTAACTTAGGTAAAGCTCACTATTGCTATTCTTCATTCTTCTTCTTATTATTATTTTTTCTTTTTCCGAGCATTTTTCGCCCCAGACCCTTGAAAGTGGGGTCAAACCATGCGGTTTCTTCGGGAATGGTGTGCTATGACTTTTATAGAGAACCCACCAAAAATGCTACTGACATAACATGGGGACAAACCTTGACACATCACTGCGCCAAGAGTGAATTTCGTAGAAATATGGGATTCACGACATCTCGATAGGGTTGCAGCCTGAGTAAGAACAAACCACACAAGGGGGTAAATGTTAGATCAACTTAGACATTTTAGCATTGGTTTAAAATATAAATTAACAACATTTAAAGTGGATCAAAACCTCTCATCACCAAACCAAAATGCACATTTAAAATGTTTAATGATTTCACAATGTTGGCGAGGCAGTGGCGCAGTAGGTAGTGCTGTCGCCTCACAGCAAGAAGGTCGCTGGTTCGAACCTCGGCTCAGTGTGCGTTTCTGTGTGGAGTTTGCATGTTCTCCCTGCCTTCGCGTGGGTTTCCTCTGGGTGCTCCGGTTTCAGTCCAAAGACATGCGGTACAGGTGAATTGGGTAGGCTAAATTGTCCGTTGTGTATGAGTGTGTGTGTGGATGTTTCCCAGAGATGGGTTGTGGCTGGAAGGGCATCCACTGCGTAAAAAAACTTGCTGGATAAGTTTGCAGTTCATTCCGCTGTGGCGACCCTGAATTAATAAAGGGACTAAGCCGAAAAATATGAATGAATGAATGAATTTCACAATGACATACAATATCAATATTGATTAATTTATTCTTGATTTGTTTATTATTATTATTATTATTATTACCACTATTAATTTATAACAGCATTTTTGATTTTTGGCTAGTGTTGTTGTAGATAATACATTGTTTTACACATTTAAACATTAATAATAAACTGCTTTCAAAAGTTTTTAAAATATTAAATGGAGTGTGAAATAAAGTAAACGGTTGTGTAAAATACAGTGTTGTGTAAAAGACCCTGTTGTTGTTTCTCAGCTGCGCAACAGAGTGAAAATGTGTGTTATGTTCTGGACGGGATCCTGATCGTTTACGGGATTGTGCTGACGGTGCTTTACTGCAGATTAAAGGTGAGCATCATTTCTGTTCACACACACACACTTTCAACAGCTTCACACACACTTACTGCCAGTAAACACACGCCGTTTGAGATTAAAGATGTCCATGAGGATTTAACTAATGTCATGTTTTTCCTTGTAAGATTAAAATAATTATCTAAATATTCAAATTTCGTTCATTAATGCCTCATTTGACTTGTATATATGAGATATCAGCAGTGTTCATTATTTACATTCTTTTTATTTTATTTATAATTATGAACTTCCACCATTTGATTGAGCTTCAGATTAATCTCAAAATATTTGTTTACTTGTTTTTAAATATTATTATTTGCACTCTTTTCTAAGAGGAACTACTTTCAACCGTCGTTTATTCACATCTGCAGCTGATGTCAGAACAGCAGAAGCCGCTACTCATTCACCAACCTCACTTTAGAGCTAGTGTTTATGTGATTCTCTAGCGTAATGTCTAAAGCAATGACAAAACAGCAGATTTTGCTCACATTTTAAGATTATAAGGCTGAACAGCATGAAATGCCATCAGTCTACAGAGATTTCCCTTTATTTCTCTGTTGCAATCAGGAGATCACAATAACTAACCATATAAATACCAAAGCAAACACTAGCAGATTACTATGGTATAAATACAGCACACAAAAGGGAGAGATTGCCATACCTGTTTAATAATGATTTGATCAGCTATAGTTGGAAATTATGCTTAGTTTTCTCCTCTAAGGGCTGATTATGCGGTCTCTGTCGCCATCTTGTGGTGGAGCATCAACCGTCTCTGCTCTGCTCAGTATGACAGGCTGATGGATGCTGTTGTGCTGTCTCTCAGAAATTATAAATATTTAAAATAGGCACTATCCTTATAAATAAACTGCACAGTTGCAATCTAAACAACTACATTCTCCACTAAAAAAACCTTAAAAGTGCATTATGTTGTCCAACAGCAGGAACATTTGTCAAACTGTAGTGAGTTGCTAGTTTACACAAGGGTGAAGGGGCTGTATGAGTGCTGGGAGTATTGCACAGCTATCAGCCAATCAGATTTGAAAACCAGACAGAACTGTTGTATAAATAAATAAATAAATAAATAAATAAATAAATAAATATATATATATATATATATATATATATATATATATATATATATATATATATATATATATATATATATATGAGAGAGAGAGAGAAAGAAAGAGAGAGAGAGAGAGATACATACACATATATACAGTTAAGTCCATAAATATTGGGACATCAACACAAATTTAACATGTTTGGCTCTATACAGCAACACGATGGATTGGAAATGAACAGGATGTGCTTTACCTGCAGTCCGTCAGCTTTAATTTGAGGGTGTTTGCATCCACATCAGGTGAACGCTGTAGGAATTACAACAGTTCGCATATGTGCTTCCCACTTGTTAAGGGTCCAAAAGTAATGGGGCAGAATAATAATCATAAATCAAACTTTCACTTTTAATATTTGGTTGCAAATCCTTCAGTCAATTCAGCCTGAAAACCATTGGTGATCCTTAAAAAAGGAGGGCCAGATTAGAGTTCTGAAAACCCCTTCACACTGCTGAAACAACATCCTCTGGACAGATGAGGCCAAGATCAACCTGTACCAGCGTGATGAGAAGAGTATGGAGAAGGAAAGGAGCTGGTCATGATCCTCAGCAGTGAAGCATGGTGGTGGTAGTGTCATGGCGTGGGCATGTATAGCTGTCTATGTAACTGTGTGTACTGATGATGTGATGCTGATTAAAGCAGCTGGATGAGTTCTGAAGTGTTTCAGGCAATATTTTCTGCTCATAAATGCTTCAGAACACATTGAGCAGATGGAGAATGACCCAAAGCATCCATCAAAAAGCAACCAAAGAGTTTTTTAGAGGAAAGAAGTGGAATGGTATGCAATGGCCAAGTCAATCACCTGACCTGAATCCGATTGAGCTTGCATTTCACATGCTGAAGACAAAACTGAGGGGAAATCGCCCCAAGAACAAGCAGGAACTCAAGACAGTTGCTGTAGAGGCCTGACAGAGCACCATCAGGAGTGAAACCCAGCGTCTGCTGATGTCTCTGTGCTCCAGACTTCAGGCTGAAATTGACTGAAGGATTTGCAACCAAGTATTAAAAAGTGAAACTTTGATTTATGATAATTATTCTGCCCCATTACTTTTGGACCCTTAACAAGTGGGAAGCACATATGCAAACTGTTGTAATTCCTACAGCGTTCACCTGATGTGGATGTAAACACCCTCAAATTAAAGCTGACGGACTGCAGGTAAAGCACATCCTGTTCATTTCAAATCCATCGTGTTGCTGTCCAAATGCTTATGAACCTTTGTATTTATATATAAATATATAATAATATTAAATAAATATATATGAGTAAATAATAATAATAAAAAAATAATATACATTTTCCTTTGTCTGTCAGATTATAAAAATAAATTGATCAATTTGACAAGGTTGTTATGCCAAGCTCTTTTATTCTTTACATTAATTTGCATTAAATTGAGCATCAGTGAAGAGCAGACAGATGTGAATGAAGCGTCTCTTTAATGCTCAGCGGTGTCTTTCATCTCTTTTAATGTGTTTGATCCGTTGTCTGTTCTTGTTTGTTCTTCTTGTGTTTTCCAGATCCGTTCGTCTTCTCAGAGCAGCTACTCTGAGGTGTGTGTTCATCACTCTGTGGTTTCATACACACACAAACACACATTAAATGAGGGCATGCCATACACTGCTAGTATTTTTTTATATACAGCTGTGGTTATAAAAACTGAACCAAAACCCTCACCGGAAAAACTGATGCATGTTTAAAACACACATTTAATCACACTTGTACCCAACAATAGGCTAATTATGACACTTGAGCTAAAGGATGAGAATTAATATGTGACAAAGGGGTGAAAGGAAAAACATTTAAAGGGACCATTAATTATTTTAAGCATATTTTTATTAGTTTTTCAGTAAACAAGGCTGATTTTAAATGTTAGAATGTTTTTAAGTATATTTAAATATTTGTACTTGCTAACAAGACAAAAACAATAAGGAGGAAATTAATTTTTAGCGTGTGAGTCTGTGTGTGAGTGTGTGTGGGTCTGATTGTGTGAGTGTGCATGTGTGTGTCAAGTTAAATTAGAGTTGACCTTATATAGGGAAATTTAGACAGACTGAAGGAGTGAAGCAGGCGGAGGACTGAAAAAGAGGAAGAGAAAGAGGAATTGAGTTGACTAATGCAGTGTTGAGCAATATTCAGTCTTCTCAGAAATCTCACTTCTGCTCTTCCGTTTTTTTAGCAGGCCGATGGAGACCTCTATCAGGTACTTTTCTCTCTAATTTATTTATTTATTTAAAAATTTATTTTAATAATTTTATTATTTTATTTATTTATTGTTTTTATAATAAATATTTATTTTTTGTTTTTATTTATTATAATTATTTTTATAATGCATTTTTTATATTTTTGTTTTTAGTTTTTTATTGTTTTTATAATATACTTTTTATTATTTTTTGTTTTTATTTATTCATTTATATTTATTTATTCATAATTTTTATAATATATATATATATATATATTTTTTTTTTAAATTCATTTATTATTTTATAATGTATTTTTTATTATTTTTGTTTTTATTTTTTTATTATTTTATAATATATATTTTTTGTTTTTGGTTTTTATTTATTTAATTAATCATTATTTTATAATATTTTTGTTTTGTTTTTATTTAATTATTTATTATTTTTATAATGTATTTTTATTATTTTTGTTTTTATTATTTTTTTTTACATTTTTAAATAATTTTTTGTTTTTATATATTTATTACTTTAATAATATTTTTTGTTTGTTTTTATTTGTTTTTATTTTATTTATTTATTTTTTTAACGATGTATTATTTATTTTTTTCTTTTTAAAAAAAATAATTTTATAATATATTTTTATTTTTTTGTTTTTATTTATTTTTACTTATTTATTTTTATAATGTATTTATTCTTTTTGATTAATTTTTTAAAGTAATTTTTATAATATATTATTTATTTATTTATTATTTTTATAATATATTTTATTATTTTTAATGTATTTTTTATTAATTTTGTTTTATTGTTTATTTTTTATAATATATATTTATGTATTTATTAATTTTTTCTTACTGCATGAGTCACATATACAGAACATATATATATTATGAAGTGAAGTGTCCAGTAATAAAGATAAAACACACTCACTGTAGATTATTAAGAGTTGTTTTTCAAATAGTTTTACTACTGTTTGTCACACCATAGGGCATATTAAAGGTGCAGGTTAGTAAAATGCATGACTGTGTTTGTGTTCAGGATCTGGGCCGGAGAGATGCAGACACCTACGACACGCTGCACGGCATGAAGAAAAAACCTCTCGCTTAAAAAACACTGGAAACCGTGTTTCTGTTTGTAGTCCAGCAAACGACGGCAGTTTTTACTCTATCAATTTTGCTGTAACCATGTCCCACATTAACAAATACTGTAGTGCTTTATAGCTGTGCTGTGAAGTGTATGAATGTGGTATTTAATGAATGCTTTAGCTATGGTGAACTGATAATCTGAGCAAAATACTGTAGTAAACTTTAGATTTTCTTCAGAAAATGTGATGTATTGTAGTATAATATAGATTACAGTACTGGATCATTTGTTATATGGTTGTTGTGTGACCATAGCAGTTTTTACTGAGTGTCTTTAAGATAAACCCTGCAGCTTATGTGCAAGGCTTTTAAATTCAAGTTAATTAAATTGTGTTTCTAATTTGAACAGTGTTTGGTGTGCTTTTGTGTGTCATTGCTTTTATCCTCCCCGCTGAAAAATCCAGCTTAAACCAGCCTAGGCTGGTTGGCTGGTTTTAGCTGGTCGACCAGGCTGGTTTTAGAGGGTTTTTTTTCCACTTCCAGGCTGGTTTCCAGCCATTTCCAGCCTGGTCTTAGCTGGTCTGGCTGGGAGATGACCAGCTAAAACCAGCTTGACCAGCCTTGCCAAGCTAGGAGTCCAGCCAAAACCAGCTATGTCCAGCTTAAACCAGGCTGGTCAAGCTGGTTTTAGCTGGATTTAGCTGGTCATTTTCCAGCCTGACCAGCTTAGACTAGGCTGGAAATGGCTGGAAACCAGTCTGGAAATGGCCAAAACCCCTCTAAAACCAGCCTGGTCGACCAGCCAACCAGCCTAGGCTGGTTAAAACTGGATTTTTCAGCAGGGTTGTTTATTTTGAACCAGATTTTTAACACGTGCAGCGCTGCCATGTTTGTGTGCGACATCTGGCGGCAGTGACTCCCCGTTTAGGCTCTACAAAACTGTTATGCTGCTTGATATCGGTAATTCTTCTCATATAGTATTTAAACGCCAGTTATTTATTCTAATATAAACACCAGTTTGTAGCTCAAATAATTCACTGTTTGTCTCAGTCTCCTGTTCCTCTAGTTATGACACAATTAACGTTACCGCATCAAACCAGAAGTTAGCCGTGAGTGGGAAATTCTAGCCTAACCTCAGACCTTTTAAAAACGTTATAACAACATAATGTAAATCCCCCCGTGGTTTAAGCAATGTTTATTTATCGTCACTGATGTTAATTTGGATAAAAGAATCGTCTGAATTAAACGTAGCCCTAATATACCCTGCTGAATAAACGGCTGGTTTTAGTCGACCAACCTGGTTTTAGAGGGGTTTTGGCTATGTCCAGGCTGGTTTGCATCCATTTCCAACCTGCTCTTAGCTGGTCAGGCTGGTATGACCAGCTAAAACCAGCTTGACCAGCCTATAGCCAGGGTGAAAGTCCAGCCAAAGCTATGTCCAGCTTAAACCAGGCTGGTCAAGCTGGTTTTAACTGGTCATTTTCCAGCCCACCAGCTTAGACCAGGCTGAAAATGGCTGGAAACCAGCCTGGAAATGGCCAAAAGCCCTCTAAAACCAGACTGGTCGACCATTGCTAAAACCAGCCAACCAGCCTAGGTTTTTTCAGCAGTTTAAATTGTATATTTAACCCAAAGTAATGATGATCATCATGAAATGTTAAGATGTCTGGCTGATAAAGTCAGCTTAATTAACTACAGTGACTGCAACTCTTAAAAGTACAAATGACCAGCAGACGGCGCCAGTTAACAGTTCAAAGCTGTTTCTTGTGAAATGAACTAATAATGAACTAGCATGGTCAACATTAGCATACACTGAAAAATGATTCCTACTAAAAAAAATGAAGGTATTGGTTGTAAACAACTGATATGGGCTGAATTTAAACAAACAAATTAAGTTTAGTAATGTTCAACTTAATTTGTTTAAATTCAGCCCGATTATTTCAGATGATCCATTAGTGTCAATGCATTATAAAACTGTAAATAAATTACTTGTTAAAGCATCAGCAACATGGGTGACCACTAGAACAAGAACCATGTTAAATTAATAATGTAATGATTGTTTAATATATATACAGTTGAAGTCAAAATTATTCACCCCCCTTTGGTTATTTTTTAAAAAATATTTCCCAAATGATGTTGAACAGATTGAGGAAATGTTCACAGTATGTCTGATAATATTTTTTCTTCTTCAAAAAGTCTTATTTGTTTTATTTCGGCTAGAATAAAAGCAGTTTTTAATTTTTTTAACACCATTTTAAGGTCAATATTATTAGCCCCTTTAAGCTATATATATTCAATAGTCTACAGAACAAACCATCGTTACAATAACTTGCCTAATTACCCTAACCTGCCTAGTTACCCTAATTACCCTAGTGAAGCCTTTAAATGTGACTTTAAGCTGAATACTAGTGTCTTGAAGAATATCTAGTCTAATATTATTTACTGTCATCATAGCAAAGATAAAATAAATCAGTTATTAGAGATGAGTTGTTAAACTATTATGATTAGAAATGTGTTGGAGAAATCTACTCTCCGTTAAACAGAAATAGGGGGAAAAATAAACAGGGGGGATATATTAGACTTAGTAACAATATAATAGATTACATTTACTGTAGGCTTAAATGTAAAAAAAAAACTCTTCCTTTAGAGTGTAAATGCCTTATAAAACTGTGTAAATAAATTACCTGTTAAAGCATCAGCAGCATAGGGGACCACTAGAACAGAACCACGTTAAATTAAGCATATGCAATATAATATAAAACATTTACTGAATGCCTAAATGTAAAATGTGAAAGCTCTTCTTTTAGAGTGTAAATGCGTTTTAGTGTTGCTTGGTGTGTTTATCCATAAGAAATGTCAGGAATTTCTTAAGAACTGGTTGGTCCTGTTCACATTTACATCACAAAACAAATTCCACAAGCTCCACTTACGCCGAAACACCTTCAGAGGGTTCAAAGAGTTGAGTTTTTAAGAAATGTTTAAAAGTCTGCACAGAGACCTGTGATCTAATAAGGAAAAATCTCAGTTTATAAAGGCTTCAGTGCACAAATCAAAGGTCAGAGTTGGTGGAGTTTGTGTTGCGCATGCGTGTGTGAGTGGGGTGGGCGGGGCCTCGCGAGCACAGGTGTGTGAATGCTCACCTGAAAGCGTTATCATTTCACTTCAAACAGAGTTTTAATCTAGAGTTCATCAAGATCGACATCTTCCTAAAGACTTTCGGCTCACGTTGCGTGAGAAAACCGCAGCTTTCTGTACGTTTAATGTTTACCTTTTGACGCACGCTGGAGAAAACCTGAACGTGGATTAAAACATGAGAAGTGTTGAGGAGTAACAGCGGGGAAAGTTGATCAACGTGTGAATTACGCAGCAACATGACTAAACTACTGAACATCGGCGCATTCCTCCTCACATTCATCGGTAAGAATGCACGAAACCACACATATAGTGCCTTATTTCGCTTATTTAAAAAACAACCAGGACTCAATGCAGCACATATAGAACATTTTTAAACGCATAAACACATTTAGGTTTTCATACTGCAGACATTTATAGGCTATAAAATATGGTTTGAGGGTTTGCATGAGTTGTGTCTTCTTTTCGCTCAGTTTATTTGTTGGTTTTATGTTGTTGTGATTTTGGGGTATTTTTAGTCTCATTTGAAGACTCGAGTCAGCTGTAATGTCTGTATGGTAAACCATTTCAGTTTTAATCTATAAATAGTACTATTTTATATGTTACTATGACCTGTATTTATTTAAGATAGTCTACTAATATCATTTAGTGCCTTACATTAAGTATTTTATTGGCCACTAGTGCTTATTTTTGAAATGGTATCTATTGAAAACAAATTAAAATTTAAAATGTAATCTGAATAATAAATCATTTTTTATCTAAATAACTAGTGTAATTTTTTTAAAGTAGTACCTGTCAGGAGATAATAGAATAACTTAATATATATACTAGTTTCTCTTTAATATGAACTAGTCGCCTATAATGTTTATTCATTAGCTTGTAGTTCCTATTTAGGAGATACTACTGCATTTTGATTGGTTAGTAGTATTATATACGAGTACTTAATTACATACCCTTAATTAAGTAGTTCTTGTTTATTTAATACTAGTATTTATTCATTATCTACTAGTTCTCACTTATTATAGATCCTAGTAATTATTTGTCAGTAGTATTGATTTGCAACTAATGAAATCATTAGATCTAGTTCCTGTTTATTTAGTGCTATTGTTTATTCATTAGCTACTAGTTCCTATTTATTAAATACAACTAGTACATATTGGTTATAGATACTATTGTTAAATAGTTCCTATTTTGTACTATTGTTTATTCATTACCTACTAGTTCCTATTTATTAAATACAACTAGTACATATTGGTTATAGATACTATTATTAAATAGTTCCTATTTTGTGCTATTGTTTATTCATTACCTACTAGTTCCTATTTATTAAATACAACTAGAACATATTGGTTATAGATACTATTGTTAAATAGTTCCTATTTTGTACTATTGTTTATTCATTACCTACTAGTTCCTATTTATTAAATACAACTAGTACATATTGGTTATAGATACTATTATTAAATAGTTCCTATTTTGTGCTATTGTTTATTCATTACCTACTAGTTCCTATTTATTAAATACAACTAGAACATATTGGTTATAGATACTATTGTTAAATAGTTCCTATTTTGTGCTATTGTTTATTCATTACCTACTAGTTCCTATTTATTAAATGCAACTAGAACATATTGGTTATAGATACTATTGTTAAATAGTTCCTATTTTGTGCTATTGTTTATTCATTACCTACTAGTTCCTATTTATTAAATACAACTAGAACATATTGGTTGTAGATACTATTATTAAATAGTTCCTATTTTGTGCTATTTTTTATTCATTGGCTACTAGATTCTATTTATTAGATACTACTAGTACATAATAATTATAGATGCTATTATTATATATGTTCCTATTTTGTACTATTGCTTAATAATCATTGGCTATTGGTTTCTATTTATGGGACACTGCTGCATATTTATTAGGTAAATACAGATAGTATTATTAAATAGTTCCTATTTATTTTGTACTATTGTTTGTTATTAGCTACTAGTACCTATTTATTAGATACAACTAGTGCATATTGATTATAGATACTATTATTAAATAGTTCCTATGTTTGTACTATTGCTTATTAATTGGCTACTAGTTTCTTTTTATAAGACATTAGTCCATATTAATTAGGCATATAGTTCTAATTAAACTATTAGATGATTAAACTAATTAAATAGTTCCTATTTTGTGCTATTGTTTATTCATTAGCTACTAGTTCCTATTTATTATATACTAATACATATAGATGCTATTATTATGTATGTTCCTATTTTGTACTATTGCTTAGTCATTGGCTATTGGTTCCTGTTTATGAGACACTATTGTATATTAATTAGATAGATGCAGATACTATTATTAAATAGTTCCTATTTATTTTGTACTATTGTTTGTTTATTAGCCACTAGTTCCTATTTATTAGACACTAGTAGTACATATTAATTATGTAGATACTATTATCAAATAGTTCCTATTTATTTCGCTCTATAGTTTATTCATTAGCTATTAGTTCCTATTTATTACATACTACTAGTGCATATTAATTACAGATACTATTATTAAATAGTTCTTGTTTTGTACTATTGCTTATTTATTGGCTACTAGTTCCTATTCGAGACATTAGTGCATATTAGTGCAGATACTGTTATCAAATAGTTCTTATTTATTTTGTGCTATTGTTTATTAATTAGCTACTAGTTCCTATTTATGAGACATTAGTACATATGAATTATGTAGATACTATTATCAAATAGTTCCTATTTATTTCGCTCTATAGTTTATTCATTAGCTATTAGTTCCTATTTATTAGATATTACTAGTGCATATTAATTGCAGATACTATTATTAAATAGTTCTTTTGTACTATTGCTTATTCATGTGCTACTAGTTCCTATTTCAGATATTAGTGCAGATGCTATTATCAAATAGTTCTTATTTATTTTGTACTATTGTTTATTCATTAGCTACTAGTTCCTAGATGCTAGTGCATATTATTTTGGTAGATAATATTATCAAATAGTTCCTGTTTACTTTGTTCTATTGTTTATACATTAGCTGCTGGTTCCTATTTATTAGATTATACTTGTACATAATAATTATAGATACGATTATTATATATGTTCTTATTTTGTACTATTGCTTAATCGTTGGCTATTGGTTCCTATGTATGAGACACTCTTGCATATTAATTGAGCAGATACTATTATCAAATAGTTCTTATTTATTTTGTACTATTGTTTAATATTAATTAGCTACTAGTTTCCAATTTGAGAAATTAGTGCATATTCATTTAGTAGATACTGTTTTTTTTTAAATAGTTCCTGTTTATTTTGTACTATAGTTTTTTCATTAGCTACTAGTTCATATTTATTAGATACTTATGCATATTAATTAGGTTCTTCTAAATGCATACTAGCGCTCACAGTATTTGTATTAATTTAATAAATACTAGTACTCATTACATGCTTTTAATTATTAATTAGTTATTTCATTGTGATATTTAATCAGTTGGTGCTAGTTCTTATTGGATACTTATGCATATTAATTAGGCACACGAATATCTAAATAGATACTCATCAATTATTCATTGAATACAAGTAGTTTATTATATACTGTTTTAAGAACCTTTAAAGAGTTCCTATTTATTTTATTGCAATGTTTATTCATTATCTACTCATAGTTATCAGATTACGTTCTCTTGACTTTTGTTTTTATTTATTTTAAACTACTATTAGTAATACATTTATTAAGTGGTTGAAAAGCAGTTAAAAAAAAACTAGTAATAATTACAAAAGATACTAGTGCCGAATAAATGACTACTAGCTATTAAATTGGTAAAAGTAACTAAGAACTAGTATCTTATTAATTAAACCTTGCATTTTGGCAGGTTCTGGTATCTTATAAATCAGTTCTAGTGTCTAGAAAAAATTAAGTACTAGTTCCTTGCAGATGGTTTTTAAGTTGTCATGATCACCAGCGATCTAGTAGCTGCAGATCGCTTAAGGACTACAAATCTGCAATTTCTGGACTACAGGACCCAGTCATACAAGACGCACACACACACACACACACACACACACACACAAACGCACACACAAACGGTTCCAGATTAAGACTGATTAATGCACTACATGCGGAGCACAAACACTTGCTGAGTCTTGTCTACTGCTTAGTGACACTACAGTGCGTTTTCCTTTGTCTTTTTTCCGTGTTTTTGATCCTCGCCTTGTTTGTTTGTGTTTAATCCTGTCTGCTGCCTGCCTTGTGACCATCTGCCTGTTATTTTGACTATGACTCTGGATCGCTCTTATTCCTCTGCTTGCCCCTGTGTTGACCACTGCTTGCCTGACCATTGTATTAAACCTGCATGTGGATCCGCACCCCTGTTGTCAGTGTCATACCCCTTGTTACACTAGTATGCACAAACATTGAGTAGCCACAAATGTACTGCATACTAGATATTTCAATAGAAATGAATGGATAATATTTCAGTAGGGGATCGTCTTCAGAAACGTGTTGTTGTGCTGGTTGAAAGTCTCTTCATATTCCAATAGTGCTGATTAAAGTAAATGATCTAAATGTGTTTTTATATTCTGGTTGAGGCGTAAAACTAGCAAATGTTCATCCGATTAAATAGAGACGAGCTAATAACTCTAATATTTCTGATCAGGAGCTCAAACTGTCTGTCAGCAAATGCAGATTTGGACTTATGTGCATCCCTGTTCAAGCACTGTTTGCATATCCACGTAGACACAAGAGAGAGAGAAAGAAAGACAGCAGTAAAGGCAAATGCTGAATCAAAACTTGTTAAATCAATCAATACTGGAGTGAGTTTTGCATGCTGGAGGAAGGACGACACCACGGCTGAAGTGTTTCTGTTAGACAGTGTTCTGTGTTAAACTCTTTCAGTCACGCAGAGCTGATGTAGATTGTGTTGTTCTGAATGGGTTATCTGCACAGAAGTGTTGTTCAGCCACTGAAATCTCCTGGTGAAAGATTGATGTGAGTATTTTCAGCTTCATAAGGTCCTGTTACAGCAGATAATGTAGATTTATATTCAGTTTATCAACAGAACATCTAAGCTATTCCGCCTAGCCTGCTTTACTGAGCTGAAGGTGCTTTTATATTCACATTGGGTCATTATTGATCAATAACAGCCTGTGATGCGCTCTATTGTTCACCGCTACTCTGAATATTCAGTCAGAAACAGCATGTCAGTATGGCTTAGTAATAAGCAGAGATGGGGGACTCGAGTCACATGACTTGACTCGAGTCAGACTTGAGTCACAAAATTTAGGACTTGAGACTTGCTTAACAAATATCCAAAAAAGACTCGACTTGACTGTCATGACTTGGACTTGAGTTAAATGACTCGTAAAATAACTTGTTTTTGTAAAATACACAACCGTTTGTTATATATTTAAGCTTTTAAAAATAAAACTGAAAGTCACGCATGCGCAGTATTAACAGCTCATCGGTTGTCAGATCAGTTCAAAAGAATCAGTTGAATTTGCTGGACTGGATCATTCGGTTCATTACGAACCGATTTAAATGATTCATTAGATTCATTTAAACGATTCATTTGAACGATTCATTTGCTATTCGGCCATCAGAATGCGATGATGAAAAATGGAAGGCGCTCCACCGAGGATAGCATATTTTACGGGTTTAAAGATTACAAACGAGACGACTAATCAAAGTTTATACTATTTAGTCTGACTCTGTGCTTGTGCATATTTAGTGACACGTTTTTTACAGCTATTATCATTCTTCTATCATTCTTTTGTATCATCCTAATTTACCAAAACATCTGCATTTGCTGTATATTAATTTGATGTCATTAGGCTAATACATGGGCTATTTTATATACATATCTAAAATGCTTTTGCATGCAAATTTGCTTTGAACTTGAAAGAGAGAAGCAGATTTGACCTGTCAGCGGCGCACATGGCTCCTGAATAGGTAAGAGAAAGTGGATGTCTTTTTTAACAGTTTTTTTTAAACTTTAATCCATTGACAGCAAACAGTGTATAACATTGTAATAAATGTAGTTATGATTGCAAAAAATTGGAAATATTTAGTTTGTCGCATATAGGTAACTATTAATGTGATGTGGGTAAAGGGTGCGTTTCAATTCATATTACTAATGAAAACATTTTTATTGGAGTTATTGAAATGTGCAAAATGTCTGAGGAATAATAATAACAATAATGTTTTTTGTAAAAAAAAAAAATGATCATTTTGATTCAATAATGTTTTCCCCCCAAAAATGTGCCTGTGCACTTTAAGATTGGTTTTGTCATTTAGGGTCTCGTTTATTAATAGTATAATATATGAATGGCTTTGAAGTACTGTAAGCACACTCATTCCCCTGAGGAAAAAGGCAAAGAGCCATCTGATTCTGATATATATATATATATATATATATATATATATATATATATATATATATATATATATATATATATATATATATATATATATATATATATATATATATATATATATAATTAGATTGACTTGAAAGTGACTTGCTAGACCAAGCTATGACTTGACTTGGCTTGACTTGAAATAAGCAATGACTTGACTTGAGTCTGACAAAAAATGACTTGACTTACTTGAGACTTGAAGGTTATGACTTGAGACTTGCTTGTGAATTGCACATGTGTGACTTACTCCCACCTCTGGTAATAAGTGTAATTCCTGCACGCCGCCGGCCAAACACTCAGCATACAGTAGTGTCTTTAGGACAGAGTGTGTGAGAGAGTGAGAGCAGCGATGCATGAAATATTGCACATTATGACGAGTTCTGCTGCTACACAACTGAAGTGTGCTGATATAACACAGTTTAATCATTCACAATGGTAGTGTTATAAAGCACTGTAAAGTTTTCTATCTGGAGAATGACATGATCTAGTTCGAGTGGGTCTCTGTCATGTTTAATGTTCACGCATTCGGACAGTAGGGGAGAGACTGTGTTTTACAGCCATTATGCTAACCGATGGCGATGGCAGATCACCTGCTGCACCTTTAAAGTAAGTGCTTGTGTATCAAATAAATAAATACAAATATCTAAATAACACATACTATTATTCATTTATTAGGAAGTTGTGTCTACAGATTAACAGGGAATATCTGTTTAAATGGTACGAGTGTCTAGCAAATGCATGTAGTATGAGTATTGATTGAGTATTAGAATATGTGCTGGTATGTTATCAGTGTACTGGTGTGTGTGTGTGTGGACATGGATACTGGTGTGTTTTACAGGTGACATGTTCAATTGGCTGACTGCATGCTGTAGTGAATGGAGATATGGAGATGAGTTGTCGTTTGTCGTGTTCTCCTCTCTGTTTTCATGGTTTGACTTACTCTGGAGAAATGGAGAGGAGTTTGTTAATGGAGTGTGGCTGGTATTCTGAAGTGTGTGTGTGTGTGTGTGTGTGTGTGTGTGTGTGTGTGTGTGTGTGTGTGTGTGTGTGTAGTGAGGTGTTTATCTGCTATGTGGTGCAGTCACATTCTTTACTGCTGTTTTTACCGTCATTAAAGTTCAAGCAGATTTAAAAATCATTACTCACTGATGGAGGAAACTGACTGTGTGTGTGTGTGCGCGTGTGAGTGTGTGTGTGTGTGTTCAGTTTGTGTGAATTGTATGGTTTGTGTTTGTATTAAGTGACTAGTGTGTGTGTGTATGTTGAATGTGTTGCTAAGTGTATGGTGTGTGTGTGTGTGTGTGTGTATGTGTGTATTAAGTGTGTAGTTTCAGTGTGTGTGTGTGTGTGTGTGTGTGCGCGCTGTCTATTGTTTTATGTATGTTAATGTGTGTAGTTTTTGTATGCTTATGTCAGTTGTTTTGTGTGTGTGTGTGTGTGAGCAGGTGTTGTCTGCATGTGTGTGAAATGTCATTGTGTTTGTGTTCTGAATTGTCTGTTATGCTTAACATCTTGCGCATCTGTGTAGCAGGTTAGAGTGAATGTGTGTGTGTGTGTGTGTGTGTGTGTGTGTGCGCATGTATTAAGTGTGTAATGTCACTGTACGAACTGTGCAGTGTCTGTGTGTATTAGGTGTGTGTAGTTTCAGTGCGTGTGTGTTAGTTGTCATTGTGTTTGTTCAGTGTGTGAGAAGAATTGTGTTAGTTATGTTACATGTTGGGTGTGTGTGTTATGTTAAGTGAATGGCATGTAAGTGTGTGTGTTAAGTGTAATTTCAGTGTGTGTGTGTGTGTGTGTGTGTGTGTGTATTAAGCATGTGACGTCTATTAATAAGTGTGTGGTGTGTAAAATGTACTTCGGTGTGTGTGTGTTTGTGAGAGAGATTTGTCTTTGTGTGGCGTGTGTGTGTCTGGCATGTCTGTGTGCACATTAAGCATGTTGTGTGTGTATTGCTATGTGTGTGGTGCGTGTAATGTATGTCTGTGTGAGAATTGTCTTTGTGTGCATGTCTGTTTGTGTATTAGGTGTGTGATGTCTTTTTGTAATGTTAGGTGTGTGTGTATGTGCTTGGTGTGTGGCGTGACTGTGTGTACATGTGGCATGAGTGTGTTTGTGTGTGTGTGCATATTAAGCATGTGGCATGCCGTGTGTTACGTGTGAAATGTATGTCTGTGTGTGTAAATTGTTTTGTGTATCATACCTGTGTATGTATTAAGTGTGTAGTGTCTTTGTATTGTGTGTGTGTGTTATGTTAAGTGTATGTATTAGGTTTAGTGTGTGGCGTGACTGTTTGTGTGTGTATATGTGTGCGTGTGTGTGTGTGTGTGTGTGTGTAAATTAAGCTTGTGGCTTGTGTATTCCTAAGTACTTCGGTGTGTGTGTGTGTGTGTGTGTGTGTGTGAGAGATTTGTCTTTGTGTGGCATTTGTATGTATTAAGTGTGTAGTGTCTTTGTATTGTGTGTGTGTGTGTGTGTTATGTTAAGTGTATGTATTAGGTTTAGTGTGTGGCGTGACTGTTTGTGTGTGTGTATATGTGTGCGTGTGTGTGTGTGTGTGTAAATTAAGCTTGTGGCATGTGTATTCCTAAGTACTTCGGTGTGTGTGTGTGTGAGAGAGATTTGTCTTTGTGTGGCATTTGTATGTATTAAGTGTGTGGTGTCTTTTTATTGTGTGTGTGTGTGTGTTAATTGTGTGATGTTTTTTTTTTATTATTGTGTGTGTGTGTGTGTGTTAAGCATGTGGCATGACAGTGTGTGTGCGCATATCAAGCGTGTGGCGTTTTTGTATTGCTAAGTGTGGGGTGTGTGAAATGTATGTCAGTGTGTGTGTGTCAGACAATTGTCTTTGTGTGGCGTTTCTCTGTGTGTGTGTGTGTGTGTGTGTCAAGTGTGTGGTGTCTATTTGTATTGTTAAATGTGTGGTGTGTGTGTGTATTATGTTAGGTGTGTGTATTGTTCAGTTTAGCGTGTGTGTGTGTGTGTGTCAGTCAGCTGAGACAAGAACAAACAATAACCAGAAATGCAAGAGCTAATTCTCTCTGTCTTTCTCTTTTGTTTTTAATTCTCTCTCTCCTTCCCTTTTCTTTAAGATTATATATTTAATAATCATAATAATAATAGCAATATGCATGTATGTTTTTGTACTTGTGTTATAATTAAAGAGTTGTTCAAGTCTCTCTCTCTCTCTCTCTCTCTCTCTCTCTTCATTCTTCTTCTTGTGTCTGGTTTTGTTCTCTGTGAATGACGGGCGGGTGTCTTGACTGTAGTGTCTGGACTGGTTTTCCCTCAGGATAGTTTTACATCGGACACAAGACTGAAACTCAACACAGATCCTCAACACTGCTAAATGAGCACACAAATCAGAGTCTTTAATATGAGCTGAAATGAGAGTTAGAGCTCAGTTTTCCCTCATTCTCTTGTGCTGAGCTCCTCCTGTCAGTTATGACTGAAGCTGATGTAAATAGAGCAGAATTACAGCTGAAATCGAGTCCGTCTCATATTAGATAAGGTTTCTTAAACAACACTGTTATTTTCCTCTATATTAACCAACACAATCTCACGGCAATTCGTAACTTTTTGCTGGACTGAGTATCTACTATTAAATATCTACTATTGACAAATATAAAATACAGTAAAACACTGTAAATATGTTGAAACGCTTTGATATGTTGGCAGTAGGGCTTGGCGATAATTCGATATCAATAATGATCACTATATATATTTTCCAATAAAACGATAATGACAGTTTGATAATTGCTCAATAATATTTGTGCACTATGCGTAACTCTGTGCAGGAATTTTGCAGCCTGCAATTTTGGATGCCACACGCAGTTTACAAGTTTACAGCCATACAGTGCTAGCTGCACTTAGAGGAGTGAGGAAAAATACGGTGAAAAAAGGTCAGAGTCATCAGAATCAGTCTGGAGCTACAGTTTTTTTGCAATCCGACATATAACAGAGCAACGTGCACTGCAAACTGCACAGACGACTCGTGTCATCAAAAGCAGGCAACACCACACACCTGTTTCATCATTTAAAACAGCACCACCCTTATGAAGATGCTAATAAAATTACAGACAAAAAAAGTGCTGGTAACCCAGCAGAGTTTCATCTT
Source organism: Danio rerio (assembly GCF_052040795.2). Classification (NCBI taxonomy): domain Eukaryota; kingdom Metazoa; phylum Chordata; class Actinopteri; order Cypriniformes; family Danionidae; genus Danio; species Danio rerio. The sequence goes on along the minus strand of NC_141022.1, from coordinate 62,263,783 downwards.
AACTTTTCAATCCAGATGGATGGTGCAACCATTACTGCATCCAAAATGGTTAAAAGCCTTGGAGTAACGATTGATAACCAACTAAACTTCTCTGACCACATCTCTAGAACTGCTTGATCGTGCAGATTCGCACTCTATAACATCAGAAAGATCCGACCCTTCCTATCTGAACATGCAGCTCAACTCCTTGTTCAAGCTCTTGTTCTCTCCAGACTGGACTATTGCAACTCTCTACTAGCCGGGCTTCCAGCTAACTCTATCAATCCTCTTCAGCTGCTTCAGAACGCAGCAGCACGAGTGGTCTTTAATGAAGCTAAAAGAGCACACGTCACTCCGCTGCTCATCCGTTTGCACTGGCCGCCAGTTGCTGCTCGCATCAAATTCAAAGCTCTGATGTTTGCTTACAAAGCGACTTCTGGCTTTGCTCCTTCTTATCTGCTCTCACTTCTGCAGATGTATGTGTCCTCCAGAAACTTGCGTTCTGTGAATGAACGTCGCCTCGTGGTTCCATCCCAAAGAGGGAAGAAATCACTTTCCCGAACTCTCGCATTCAATCTGCCCAGTTGGTGGAATGAACTCCCTAACTGCATCAGAACGGCAGAGTCACTCACTGTCTTCAAGAAACGACTAAAAACTCAACTATTTAGTCTCCACTTCACTTCCTAATCTGCAATTGCCTCTCTGGCTCCACCGCTAACTGTTCTTCAAAAAAATAAATAAAATAAAAAATGACTAATGTTCTGCTTCTTACACTTTACACACCTGAAACTTGCCTACAGCACTTATTCGTTGTTGCTCTTATAGTTGTGTAAATTGCTTCCTTGTCCTTATTTGTAAGTTGCTTTGGATAAAAGCGTCTGCTAAATGACTAAATGTGTCAAGTTTTAAATTTATAGGATATTTAATAGAGAGCCAGTGCACTGAAATGCAATGCAATGAAAGCATGAATAAGCTTTTCTGCATCAGACATTGATGCAATAAGGTAGGGATGTTTCATATATTTATTAGACTTTCTGATGAATTTAAGGCAAAATAGTTGATTCAATTCACCTTTATTTGTACAGTACTTTTACAATGTAGATTGTGTTAAAGCAGCTTCACATAGAAGGTTGTAGTGAATTGAAGCAGTGTAGTTCAGTTTTCAGTGTTTAAGTTCAGTTCAGTTCAGCTTAGTTCAGTGTGGTTTAATATTCACTACTGAGTCCAAACACTGAAGAGCAAATCCATCGATGCACAGCTCTACAGATGCCGAACCGTGCAAGCCAGTGGCGACAGCAGAGAGTGAAAAACTTGTCCAAAGGCAAAAATGAAGTATTAAAAAAACCTGGAGGGAAACCAGGCTCAGTTGAGCACGACCATTTCTCCTGGCTAAACGTCTTGTGCAAAGCTGTAGTCTAGGCGCCGGAGGCTGGAGAACGCTAGACCTCAGTGAAGACTCGTCTATCCCTGGAGCGTCACAGGAATCAGTCTCATGCTCTCCACTCCTCCATGACCACCACAGCAACTGCTCAGGATACGGCCTGGTCCAGGATTATGGGAACCTTGGGATCATCTCGTCTCTGGTCTTGGATCCAATCAGTGGTGCTGCAAGGCCTCAGGATGAGTATTGCCAGGTGGAAATGGAGAATAAAGAGAATAATTAGCGTAGCTGTTGTTCATAGTGTATATAAACGAGATGTGTGGAGCACATTCATGTATCATACAACTAAGTGATGCATTAAGTGTATGCTTTACTAAAGAGACAGGTCTTTAATCTAGTGTTGAACTGGGAGAGTGTGTCTGAGCCTCGAACATTATCAGGAAGGCTATTTCAGAGTGTAGGAGCCATAAATGAGAAGGCTCGACCTCCTTTAGTAGACTTTGCTTTTCTAGGTAGTACCAAAAGCCCTGAGTTTTGAGATCTTAAAGAGCGAGTTGGATTGTAGCGAGACAAAAGGTTGGTTAGATAAACAGGAGCTCGATTATTTACAGCTTTATATGTGAGAAGCAATATTTTAAATTCAATAGGAAACTGAACAGGCAGCCAGTGTGAGGAGGAAAACATTGGGCTGATATGATCATATTTTCTAGACCTGGTCAGAACTCTGGCTGCTGCATTTTGCACTAGCTGAAGTTTGTTAATAGAGGATGCTGGGCAGCCAGCAAACAGAGCATTACAGTAATCCAGCCTAGAGCTCATAAAAGCATGGACTAGCTTTTCTGCATCAGAGATTGATAGCATACTTCATGACTCAGCGATATTTCTCAGATGAAAGAAGGCAGTTTTTGTGACATGGGATATTTGATTTTCAAAAGTTAGATTGCTGTCTAATATAACACCCAGATCTTTTATAGTAGAGCTAACGCTAACTTTGTATCCCTCTAATCAACTGCATCCTTTGATGTTAGAAACGATTGATAAGGAATGTGTTTTATTATTTGCATTCAGCATTGATTTCTCTCCGCCACACACACACACACACACACACACACACACACACACACACACACACACCTGTAACACTCATGGAGCAGCATGGGAACGGCCTTCAGTTTCTCTGTCCTGTTTCTCTGGTTTGGAGTGATGTATTCTGATAGTGTGGTTTAATATTAACACACTCTTTCTCAAACACTCATTTTCTCACACGCTGTCTGTGTGTGTTTGTCAGTATGTGTTTGCAGTGAGTTCATGGATTCGCCGATGTCCTTGCGCTCGTTCAGCGGCTCCGAGGCGAGGCTGAAGTGTGTGTTTGTGGCGCCCAGAGATGTGACTGTGGTACAGGTGACCTGGAGCAGACACACACCTGCCGGAACAACACAGCAGATCATCACCGGACACTACACTGAGGGACCCAAAGGTGTGTGTGTGTTTGATATATGTATATGCATTTCAATATCACTGAGTCGGCAACTCGTCGTTCTTTTAGACATCGCTTCATTTATAAACGCAAACGCTCGAATCTCACAGAACCTGTTGGAGAAATGTTTGGGTCATATTTCATCATGCAAAACATCTGAATAATCTGCAAATCAGGCTTTATTTATTTAGTTTTCTCTGTACTGTGTGTGACATGGACACACATTCTGCACATTCAAACACTTACTGTCATAAATCTCCTCCCCCCCCCCCCCACACACACACACACAGGTTTCCTGCTCTGCATTGTGTGTTTGTCACCTGGAGACGTGTGTCTGTCTGTCATGACGGAGGTTTTCAATAGTGTATTGTGTTCAGGGCTTCATCTGCCATCTGTGTTGCAATGCTTTAACAAATAGTCACAACACAAATAAACATTATATATATATATATATATATATATTATGGTTTGTCTTTATTTACTCGCCCTGATGCTGTTTCACGTGTTCACGCTGCTCATACTGTGGCAGTGAATGAGGGCCACAAGATAAAACATTATGGCAGTCAGGATTTTACCTTCTGAATCTTCCTTCCTTCTATCGCTCGATTTGTCTATCAATCTTTCTTTCATATTCATTCGACATTCGTTTATAATGTTTATTTGACATGGACATCACAATTACACTGGACAAACCAAACACTGTGATAGATAAATGGATAGATGGAACAAGATTGATAGATTGAACAAGAGGTGGATAGACAGACAGACAGACAGACAGATAGATAGATAGATAGATAGATAGATAGATAGATAGATAGATAGATAGATAGATAGATAGATAGATAGATAGATAGATAGATAGATAGATAGATAGATGATAGAACAATAGGTGGATGGATAGATGAAACAAGAGGTAGATGGTTAGATAGATAGAAGGATAGAATGA
>NC_141022.1:62235000-62257500 GCF_052040795.2 Danio rerio | reverse complement strand
CGCCTACTACTCAGTAGGTACTGCATTTGAATGTAAACGTACTACTCGGCCGTTAGAAAAGTGCGTTCTATACGGGATGCATGTGAAAAGTATGAATGGAATTGGGTTGTACTACATCCGCTATTTTGTCATGATCACATGACCTACCTGCGTCAGTTGCGTCGCTTCCATTCATGAATTCTCTCGCGGGGCATCATGGGATAGCGCAGCATGCTTGGGATGCGCATTCCAGAATCTCGCCGGAAGTAGTAAGTCATCCGGGTACTTCTCGCATACTAATTTTCGAATTCTATGAATTCAGACACACTACTCAGCTCGCATACTGATTTTAGCGTACTATATAGTATGGAAGTATGCGGTTTCGGACGTAGAACATGTCAAATAATCATTATGAATGAATGTGGCACGGCTTTATTTACTCCTGTGCTTTTGACGATCAGATCAGCTTTATCGTCAAACCAAGATGAAGTGAGTCGCTGTAAATAACCCCGAGAGATCCTATAATCCAGACTGTAATCTTCTGCTGCTGTTTCAGTGTCTCCTGAGTTTGCGGATGGTTTTCGGTTTGAGAGTCCAGATCCGTTGACTGACTCTACTCTACTGATCGAGAACACTGTACGGGCGGATGAAGGTGTTTATACCTGCAGCATCGCCACCTTCCCATCCGGAAACTTCCAGAGGAGGATCAGCCTGAGCGTCTGGAGTGAGACTCACACTCATTCACATCACTTTTAATCTTACATTACCCAGCGGCATGTGTGCTATGATGAGGGAAAAGCTGAGGTGCTGACTCCAGGCACTGCAGAATACACTGACAGGATACACATATACAAAATACAGTGACTTTTAGGACAATATTGACCTTAATCTTCAGTGTGGAGGAGCGCTCATGCCTTATGGAAGAAATGACTAGGGATAATTAACGGCACAAAACGGTCAAATTAGTTCCTCGACAAGCAAGTGTGTTCATGAATATAGGTAGAAAGTAGAATAATGTGTTAAGAAAATAGCCAAGCAGCACAACGAGCTGTTTTTAACATCTAAAAATCAATGAATGAGCGCGGAAGTCTGGAGCCAAAAAGATTTCAATAGCTGCAGCTGTTCAGACGTCCAGAATAAGGTCAATACGTTTGAATAGAGTCTGTTCATACACAGTGCACAATACAATAAAATATTTATTCTCATCTATATTCTGATCTCACAAACAACAAACTTTACACTTTTGTTCTGTCTATATTCCATGTAATGTTATTTATATTGTTATTATTATAAATATTGTCTTTGTATGATTTTATTTATATTATTATTGTTATTATTATTATTATTATTATTATTATTATTATTATTATTTATATTATTATAATTATCATTATTATTTAAGTTCTATCTATTTATTTATTTTTTCTTCTTCCTAATATTATCATCTTATATCTTTATTTTTTGCCAATTATTATAATATATTTTTAATATATTATTATTATTATCATTATTATTAATGTTATTATCTTTATATATTTTATTATTATTATATTATTATTACTACTGTTACTATTATTAATATTATTATTATTATAATTAATATTATTATATATGTATTATTTATTATTATTATTATTATTAATAATAATAATAATAATGTTTGTATTATTATATTATTAATATTATAATTGTTACTATTATTATTATTTTATATTTTTTAAATATATTATTAATATTATTATTAATAATGTTGTTGTTGGTATTATTATTATCATTATTATCATATTGTATGTTTATTTTATTTACTTTGTTATTATATTATAATTAATACTATTGTTTTATATTTATTTAAAAATAATAATAATACATATTATTATTATTATTATTATTATTATTATTATTATTATTATCTTTATATATTTTCTTTTTGTTATTATCATTGTCATTATTAATGTTATTATTACTATTATTATATTATTATTTTTTAAATCCTATTTACTTTGTTACTTATTAATATTATTAATATTATTAACATTATTATTATTATTATTATCGTGATGATATTGTATATCTGTTTTATTTACTTATATAATAATAAGTTATTATTTTTATTATTGTTTTAACCTTTTTATATTTTTTATTTATTTATTTAATTAATATTATTATCTTTGTATATGTTATAATTGTTATTATTACTACTGACATTGTTCATCATATATTTTATTTTATTTACTTATATAATTTCTATTTATTTTAATATTGTTAAATTGTATATTTATTTTTGTTTACTTATTTACTTATTATTATTATTTTATTATTACTATTATTATTATATATTTTATGTTCTATATTTGTTGTTGTTGTTGTTGTTGTTGTTGTTGTTGTTGTTATTAATATTATCATATATATTTTTATTTATTCATTATTATTATTATTATTATTATTAAAAACAATAATAATTATTTTAATATTTTTTTACTATGTGTTTATTTATGTTTTTTTGTTTATTTATCTGTTAATCTGTAATTGTATTAATTGTGAATGATATGTTCAGCCAAAGCTCCAAAAATACCAATTTATAAAACTAAGTTTATTAAAGGCGAGTAATGTTTCGGGCCCATCAGACTTCATCAGGCTCCTCGTGGGTTTGTGTGTTGGTTTGTTTGAATGTGTTTTGTGATTTATTAATAGTTTATTTATTACATTTATTAAAAATTTACAAAAAAAATATTAAAATGTTTATAAAAATATGCTGATGATGATAATAATAATAATAATAATATTAATAATTCAGTAACAAATAAATTAATGAATAAATTAATAAGTAAATGCATAAATAAAAATAATAAAATATGTAAATATAAATGTTCTTCTATTCTTCTTCTCTTGCAGTGTACCCGATCTCCTCTGTGGAGCATGTGGTCCTCAAGGAGGGTCAGTCCTATGGTATTGCTGCATCTTGTCGTGCGGTCGCTCACCCTCCGGCACGTCTGTCCTGGGACACTGATGTTTCTGGCCAATCGCAGAACCGCAGCGGAGACGGAGGAGTCGTGACCACTCAGTTTTCTCTCTATCCTTCACGCAGCATGAACGGACAGAAGCTGGACTGTCTGGTCTGGCATCCGGTTTATGAGGAACCGCACAGACTCGCCAACAAACTCGTCGTACAATGTGAGTCCAGCTGCAGTACTTGTTTCCCAAAATATGTGAGAGAGGCTAAAAGAAGCTCCCACCTCCTAAATAATGTAGTATCAAAATTATCATGTACATTCATTGTTCCAGTTGAAGCTTTTTTTCAGTAGTGTATTCTTGACCAAGGAAAGCCTTTGCAGAATGTTGCTGCTGCTCTAGTTTTCTGCAGTGGATGTAATTGTGAGCTACTCTGAATCTCTGCGTTTTCTGTGTTTAATCATTAGTTCCTCTACGTTTTCTTCGTTTGTGCATTTAGTTTGTCTGCATTTTCCATGTTTGCGCATTAGTTCCTCTGAGTTTTGTCCGTTTGTGCGTTAGTTCCTCTGCATTTTGTCTGTTTGTGTGTTAGTTCCTCTGCGTTTTGTCTGTTTGTGCGTTAGTTCCTCTGCGTTTTGTCTGTTTGTGCGTTAGTTCCTCTGCGTTTTGTCTGTTTGTGCGTTAGTTCCTCTGCGTTTTGTCTGTTTTTTGCATTAGTTCCTCTGCGTTTTGTCTGTTTTTTTTGCATTAGTTCTTCTGCGTTTTGTCTGTTTTTTGCATTAGTTCTTTTGCGTTTTGTGTTTTTTGCATTAGTTCCTCTGCGTATTGTCTGTTTTTTGCGTTAGTTCCTCTGCGTTTTGTCTGTTTGTGCGTTAGTTCTTCTGCGTTTTGTCTGTTTTTTGCATTAGTTCCTCTGCGTTTTGTCTGTTTTTTGCATTAGTTCCTCTGCGTTTTGTCTGTTTTTTGCATTAGTTCCTCTGCGTTTTGTCTGTTTTTTGCATTAGTTCCTCTGCGTTTTGTCTGTTTTTTGCATTAGTTCCTCTGCGTTTTGTCTGTTTTTTGCATTAGTTCTTCTGCGTTTTGTCTGTTTGCGCGTTATTTCCTCTGCGTTTTGTCTGTTTGTGCGTTAGTTCCTCTGCGTTTTGTCCGTTTGTGCATTAGTTCCTTTGCATTTTCAGTGTTTGTGCATTAGTTCCTCTGCGTTTTCAGTGTTTGTGCATTAGTTCCTCTGCGTTTTGTCCGTTTGTGCATTAGTACCTTTGCATTTTCAGTGTTTGTGCATTAGTTCCTCTGCGTTTTCAGTGTTTGTGCATTAGTTCCTCTGCGTTTTGTCTGTTTGTGCGTTAGTTCCTCTGCGTTTTGTCTGTTTGTGCGTTAGTTCCTCTGCGTTTTGTCTGTTTTTTGCATTAGTTCTTCTGCGTTTTGTCTGTTTGTGCGTTAGTTCCTCTGCGTTTTGTCTGTTTGTGCGTTAGTTCCTCTGCGTTTTGTCTGTTTGTGCGTTAGTTCCTCTGCCTTTTGTCTGTTTGTGCGTTAGTTCCTCTGCGTTTTGTCTGTTTGTGCGTTAGTTCCTCTGCGTTTTGTCTGTTTGTGCGTTAGTTCCTCTGCGTTTTGTCTTTGTGCATTAGTTCCTCTGCGTTTTGTCTGTTTGTGCATTAGTTCCTCTGCGTTTTGTCTGTTTGTGCGTTAGTTCCTCTGCGTTTTGTCTGTTTGTGCGTTAGTTCCTCTGCGTTTTGTCTGTTTTTTGCATTAGTTCTTCTGCGTTTTGTCTGTTTGTGCATTAGTTCCTCTGCGTTTTGTCTGTTTGTGCGTTAGTTTCTCTGCGTTTTGTCTGTTTGTGCGTTAGTTCCTCTGCGTTTTGTCTGTTTGTGCGTTAGTTCCTCTGCGTTGTCTGTTTGTGCGTTAGTTCCTCTGCGTTTTGTCTGTTTTTTGCATTAGTTCTTCTGCGTTTTGTCTGTTTGTGCATTAGTTCCTCTGCGTTTTGTCTGTTTGTGCATTAGTTCCTCTGCGTTTTGTCTGTTTGTGCGTTAGTTCTTCTGCATTTTGTCTGTTTGCATGTTAGTTCCTCTGCGTTTTGTCTGTTTGGTGTTAGTTCCTCTGCGTTTTGTCTGTTTGTGCGTTAGTTCCTCTGCGTTTTGTCTGTTTTTTGCATTAGTTCTTCTGCGTTTTGTCTGTTTGTGCGTTAGTTCTTCTGCATTTTGTCTGTTTGCATGTTAGTTCCTCTGCGTTTTGTCTGTTTGGTGTTAGTTCCTCTGCGTTTTGTCTGTTTGTGCGTTAGTTCCTCTGCGTTTTGTCTGTTTTTTGCATTAGTTCTTCTGCGTTTTGTCTGTTTGTGCATTAGTTCTTCTGCGTTTTGTCTGTTTGTGCATTTAGTTCCTATGCGTTTTGTCTGTTTGTGCATTAGTTCCTCTGCGTTTTGTCTGTTTGTGCGTTAGTTCCTCTGCGTTTTGTCTGTTTGTGCGTTAGTTCCTCTGCGTTTTGTCTGTTTGTGCGTTAGTTCCTCTGCGTTTTGTCTGTTTGTGCGTTAGTTCCTCTGCGTTTTGTCTGTTTTTTGCATTAGTTCTTCTGCGTTTTGTCTGTTTGTGCATTAGTTCCTCTGCGTTTTGTCTGTTTGTGCGTTAGTTCTTCTGCATTTTGTCTGTTTGCATGTTAGTTCCTCTGCGTTTTGTCTGTTTGGTGTTAGTTCCTCTGCGTTTTGTCTGTTTGTGCGTTAGTTCCTCTGCGTTTTGTCTGTTTTTTGCATTAGTTCTTCTGCGTTTTGTCTGTTTGTGCATTTAGTTCCTCTGCGTTTTGTCTGTTTGTGCATTAGTTCCTCTGCGTTTTGTCTGTTTGTGCGTTAGTTCCTCTGCGTTTTGTCTGTTTGTGCATTAGTTCCTTTGCATTTCAGTGATTGTGCATTAGTTCCTCTGCGTTTTGTCTGTTTGTGCATTAGTTCCTCTGCGTTTTCTCTGTTTGTGCATTAGTTCCTCTGCGTTTTCTCTGTTTGTGCGTTAGTTTCTCTGCGTTTTGTCTGTTTGTGCGTTAGTTCCTCTGCGTTTTGTCTGTTTGTGCGTTAGTTCCTCTGCGTTTTGTCTGTTTGTGCGTTAGTTCCTCTGCGTTTTGTCTGTTTGTGCGTTAGTTCCTCTGCGTTTTGTCTGTTTGTGCGTTAGTTCCTCTGCGTTTTCTCTGTTTGTGCATTAGTTCCTCTGCGTTTTCTCTGTTTGTGCGTTAGTTTCTCTGCGTTTTGTCTGTTTGTGCGTTAGTTCCTCTGCGTTTTGTCTGTTTGTGCGTTAGTTCCTCTGCGTTTTGTCTGTTTGTGCGTTAGTTCCTCTGCGTTTTGTCTGTTTGTGCGTTAGTTCCTCTGCGTTTTGTCTGTTTTTGCATTAGTTCCTTTGCATTTTCAGTGATTGTGCATTAGTTCCTCTGCGTTTTGTCTGTTTGTGCATTAGTTCCTCTGCGTTTTCTCTGTTTGTGCATTAGTTCCTCTGCGTTTTCTCTGTTTGTGCATTAGTTCCTCTGCGTTTTCTCTGTTTGTGCGTTAGTTCCTCTGCGTTTTGTCTGTTTGTACGTTAGTTCCTCTGCGTTTTGTCTGTTTGTGCGTTAGTTCCTCTGCGTTTTGTCTGTTTGCCTGTTTGTTCCTCTGCGTTTTGTCTGTTTGTGCGTTAGTTCCTCTGCGTTTTGTCTGTTTGCGTGTTAGTTCCTCTGTGTTTTGTCTGTTTGTGTGTTCGTTCCTCTGCGTTTTGTCTGTTTGTGCGTTAGTTCCTCTGCGTTTTGTCTGTTTGTGCGTTAGTTCCTCTGCGTTTGGTCTGTTTGTGCGTTAGTTCCTCTGTGTTTTGTCTTTGCGTGTTGGTTCCTCTGCGTTTTGTCTGTTTGTGTGTTCGTTCCTCTGCGTTTTGTCTGTTTGCGCGTTAGTTCCTTTGCGTTTTGTCTGTTTGTGCGTTAGTTCCTCTGCGTTTTGTCTGTTTGTGCATTAGTTCCTCTGTGTTTTGTCTTTGCGTGTTGGTTCCTCTGCGTTTTGTCTGTTTGTGCGTTAGTTCCTTTGCGTTTTGTCTGTTTGTGCGTTAGTTCCTCTGCGTTTTTTCTGTTTATGCATTAGTTCCTCTGCGTTTTGTCTGTTTTTTGCATTAGTTCTTCTGCGTTTTGTCTGTTTTTTGCATTAGTTCCTCTGCGTTTTGTCTGTTTTTTGCATTAGTTCCTCTGCGTTTTGTCTGTTTGCGCGTTAGTTCCTCTGCGTTTTGTCTGTTTGTGCGTTAGTTCCTCTGTGTTTTGTCTTTGCGTGTTAGTTCCTCTGTGTTTTGTCTGTTTGTGTGTTCGTTCCTCTGCGTTTTGTCTGTTTCCGCGTTAGTTCCTCTGCATTTTGTCTGTTTGTGCGTTAGTTCCTCTGTGTTTTGTCTGTTTGCGTGTTAGTTCCTCTGTGTTTTGTCTGTTTGCGGGTTAGTTCCTCTGTGTTTTGTCTGTTTGCGTGTTAGTTCCTCTGTGTTTTGTCTGTTTGTGTGTTCGTTCCTCTGTGTTTTGTCTGTTTGCGTGTTAGTTCCTCTGTGTTTTGTCTGTTTGTGTGTTCGTTCCTCTGTGTTTTGTCTGTTTGCGTGTTAGTTCCTCTGCGTTTTGTCTGTTTGTGCGTTAGTTCTTCTGCATTTTGTCTGTTTGCATGTTAGTTCCTCTGCGTTTTGTCTGTTTGTGCGTTAGTTCCTCTGCGTTTTGTCTGTTTTTTGCATTAGTTCCTCTGCGTATTGTCTGTTTTTTGCGTTAGTTCCTCTGCGTTTTGTCTGTTTGTGCGTTAGTTCTTCTGCGTTTTGTCTGTTTTTTGCATTAGTTCCTCTGCGTTTTGTCTGTTTTTTGCATTAGTTCCTCTGCGTTTTGTCTGTTTTTTGCATTAGTTCCTCTGCGTTTTGTCTGTTTTTTGCATTAGTTCCTCTGCGTTTTGTCTGTTTTTTGCATTAGTTCCTCTGCGTTTTGTCTGTTTTTTGCATTAGTTCTTCTGCGTTTTGTCTGTTTGCGCGTTATTTCCTCTGCGTTTTGTCTGTTTGTGCGTTAGTTCCTCTGCGTTTTGTCCGTTTGTGCATTAGTTCCTTTGCATTTTCAGTGTTTGTGCATTAGTTCCTCTGCGTTTTCAGTGTTTGTGCATTAGTTCCTCTGCGTTTTGTCCGTTTGTGCATTAGTACCTTTGCATTTTCAGTGTTTGTGCATTAGTTCCTCTGCGTTTTCAGTGTTTGTGCATTAGTTCCTCTGCGTTTTGTCTGTTTGTGCGTTAGTTCCTCTGCGTTTTGTCTGTTTGTGCGTTAGTTCCTCTGCGTTTTGTCTGTTTTTTGCATTAGTTCTTCTGCGTTTTGTCTGTTTGTGCGTTAGTTCCTCTGCGTTTTGTCTGTTTGTGCGTTAGTTCCTCTGCGTTTTGTCTGTTTGTGCGTTAGTTCCTCTGCCTTTTGTCTGTTTGTGCGTTAGTTCCTCTGCGTTTTGTCTGTTTGTGCGTTAGTTCCTCTGCGTTTTGTCTGTTTGTGCGTTAGTTCCTCTGCGTTTTGTCTTTGTGCATTAGTTCCTCTGCGTTTTGTCTGTTTGTGCATTAGTTCCTCTGCGTTTTGTCTGTTTGTGCGTTAGTTCCTCTGCGTTTTGTCTGTTTGTGCGTTAGTTCCTCTGCGTTTTGTCTGTTTTTTGCATTAGTTCTTCTGCGTTTTGTCTGTTTGTGCATTAGTTCCTCTGCGTTTTGTCTGTTTGTGCGTTAGTTTCTCTGCGTTTTGTCTGTTTGTGCGTTAGTTCCTCTGCGTTTTGTCTGTTTGTGCGTTAGTTCCTCTGCGTTGTCTGTTTGTGCGTTAGTTCCTCTGCGTTTTGTCTGTTTTTTGCATTAGTTCTTCTGCGTTTTGTCTGTTTGTGCATTAGTTCCTCTGCGTTTTGTCTGTTTGTGCATTAGTTCCTCTGCGTTTTGTCTGTTTGTGCGTTAGTTCTTCTGCATTTTGTCTGTTTGCATGTTAGTTCCTCTGCGTTTTGTCTGTTTGGTGTTAGTTCCTCTGCGTTTTGTCTGTTTGTGCGTTAGTTCCTCTGCGTTTTGTCTGTTTTTTGCATTAGTTCTTCTGCGTTTTGTCTGTTTGTGCGTTAGTTCTTCTGCATTTTGTCTGTTTGCATGTTAGTTCCTCTGCGTTTTGTCTGTTTGGTGTTAGTTCCTCTGCGTTTTGTCTGTTTGTGCGTTAGTTCCTCTGCGTTTTGTCTGTTTTTTGCATTAGTTCTTCTGCGTTTTGTCTGTTTGTGCATTAGTTCTTCTGCGTTTTGTCTGTTTGTGCATTTAGTTCCTATGCGTTTTGTCTGTTTGTGCATTAGTTCCTCTGCGTTTTGTCTGTTTGTGCGTTAGTTCCTCTGCGTTTTGTCTGTTTGTGCGTTAGTTCCTCTGCGTTTTGTCTGTTTGTGCGTTAGTTCCTCTGCGTTTTGTCTGTTTGTGCGTTAGTTCCTCTGCGTTTTGTCTGTTTTTTGCATTAGTTCTTCTGCGTTTTGTCTGTTTGTGCATTAGTTCCTCTGCGTTTTGTCTGTTTGTGCGTTAGTTCTTCTGCATTTTGTCTGTTTGCATGTTAGTTCCTCTGCGTTTTGTCTGTTTGGTGTTAGTTCCTCTGCGTTTTGTCTGTTTGTGCGTTAGTTCCTCTGCGTTTTGTCTGTTTTTTGCATTAGTTCTTCTGCGTTTTGTCTGTTTGTGCATTTAGTTCCTCTGCGTTTTGTCTGTTTGTGCATTAGTTCCTCTGCGTTTTGTCTGTTTGTGCGTTAGTTCCTCTGCGTTTTGTCTGTTTGTGCATTAGTTCCTTTGCATTTCAGTGATTGTGCATTAGTTCCTCTGCGTTTTGTCTGTTTGTGCATTAGTTCCTCTGCGTTTTCTCTGTTTGTGCATTAGTTCCTCTGCGTTTTCTCTGTTTGTGCGTTAGTTTCTCTGCGTTTTGTCTGTTTGTGCGTTAGTTCCTCTGCGTTTTGTCTGTTTGTGCGTTAGTTCCTCTGCGTTTTGTCTGTTTGTGCGTTAGTTCCTCTGCGTTTTGTCTGTTTGTGCGTTAGTTCCTCTGCGTTTTGTCTGTTTGTGCGTTAGTTCCTCTGCGTTTTCTCTGTTTGTGCATTAGTTCCTCTGCGTTTTCTCTGTTTGTGCGTTAGTTTCTCTGCGTTTTGTCTGTTTGTGCGTTAGTTCCTCTGCGTTTTGTCTGTTTGTGCGTTAGTTCCTCTGCGTTTTGTCTGTTTGTGCGTTAGTTCCTCTGCGTTTTGTCTGTTTGTGCGTTAGTTCCTCTGCGTTTTGTCTGTTTTTGCATTAGTTCCTTTGCATTTTCAGTGATTGTGCATTAGTTCCTCTGCGTTTTGTCTGTTTGTGCATTAGTTCCTCTGCGTTTTCTCTGTTTGTGCATTAGTTCCTCTGCGTTTTCTCTGTTTGTGCATTAGTTCCTCTGCGTTTTCTCTGTTTGTGCGTTAGTTCCTCTGCGTTTTGTCTGTTTGTACGTTAGTTCCTCTGCGTTTTGTCTGTTTGTGCGTTAGTTCCTCTGCGTTTTGTCTGTTTGCCTGTTTGTTCCTCTGCGTTTTGTCTGTTTGTGCGTTAGTTCCTCTGCGTTTTGTCTGTTTGCGTGTTAGTTCCTCTGTGTTTTGTCTGTTTGTGTGTTCGTTCCTCTGCGTTTTGTCTGTTTGTGCGTTAGTTCCTCTGCGTTTTGTCTGTTTGTGCGTTAGTTCCTCTGCGTTTGGTCTGTTTGTGCGTTAGTTCCTCTGTGTTTTGTCTTTGCGTGTTGGTTCCTCTGCGTTTTGTCTGTTTGTGTGTTCGTTCCTCTGCGTTTTGTCTGTTTGCGCGTTAGTTCCTTTGCGTTTTGTCTGTTTGTGCGTTAGTTCCTCTGCGTTTTGTCTGTTTGTGCATTAGTTCCTCTGTGTTTTGTCTTTGCGTGTTGGTTCCTCTGCGTTTTGTCTGTTTGTGCGTTAGTTCCTTTGCGTTTTGTCTGTTTGTGCGTTAGTTCCTCTGCGTTTTTTCTGTTTATGCATTAGTTCCTCTGCGTTTTGTCTGTTTTTTGCATTAGTTCTTCTGCGTTTTGTCTGTTTTTTGCATTAGTTCCTCTGCGTTTTGTCTGTTTTTTGCATTAGTTCCTCTGCGTTTTGTCTGTTTGCGCGTTAGTTCCTCTGCGTTTTGTCTGTTTGTGCGTTAGTTCCTCTGTGTTTTGTCTTTGCGTGTTAGTTCCTCTGTGTTTTGTCTGTTTGTGTGTTCGTTCCTCTGCGTTTTGTCTGTTTCCGCGTTAGTTCCTCTGCATTTTGTCTGTTTGTGCGTTAGTTCCTCTGTGTTTTGTCTGTTTGCGTGTTAGTTCCTCTGTGTTTTGTCTGTTTGCGGGTTAGTTCCTCTGTGTTTTGTCTGTTTGCGTGTTAGTTCCTCTGTGTTTTGTCTGTTTGTGTGTTCGTTCCTCTGTGTTTTGTCTGTTTGCGTGTTAGTTCCTCTGTGTTTTGTCTGTTTGTGTGTTCGTTCCTCTGTGTTTTGTCTGTTTGCGTGTTAGTTCCTCTGCGTTTTGTCTGTTTGTGTGTTAGTTCCTCTGCGTTTTGTCTGTTTGTGCGTTAGTTCCTCTGCGTGTTGTCTGTTTGTGCGTTAGTTCCTCTGCGTTTTGTCTGTTTGCGTGTTAGTTCCTCTGCATTTTGTCTGTTTGTGCGTTAGTTCCTCTGCGTTTTGTCTGTTTGTGCGTTAGTTCCTCTGCGTTTTGTCTGTTTGCGCGTTAGTTCCTCTGTGTTTGTGTTGTAATTGCTCTTTCTTTGTGTTTTTACTTTAGTTCCCGTCTGTTTTTGCTTTAGTTCCTCCAGATGCTGAGGCTGTGGGCTCTGGATCATGGCAGATCGGAAGCTCTGGATCAGAGATCAGATGTTTGGTTAAAGGAAACCCGCTGCCGCAGAACGTCTCCTGGAGCAGGTCAGATTTCAGATCATCTGCTTCTCTAATTTTTATCTTAGAGGAGGATTCAGTCTGACTGATGTGTAAAGCTACAAAGCATGGTTGATTTGTTATCGGCGAGTTCAAAAACTAAACTATCAGGGCTGGTATTTGGTCTTTTAAATATTATTATCAGTGAGTAGCAAAACAAAAACATTAGTTCTCATCTAGTCTTTTAAAAAGTGGTTTCTGTGGGTGCAAAGGCAAAAGTAGCAGTAGTTGTATTTGCTCTGTTAAAGTGGTGTTGTTATCGGTGCTGGGAAGTATCAAGAGGAAAAAATAATAAAGGGTGTTTGTATTTGGTCTTTAGGATTTGGTATCTGTATTAACGACTACAAAGACAGGAATATTAGCACTTGTATTTTGTCTTTACATTTTGGTATCGGTCAGTACCAAGACCCTTATATCAGCTTTGGTATTTGGCCTTTTAAAAACTGGTATCGGTGCATCCCTGCTAGTGATCCAGCAACACCCCTGAACCTGATGAAGCGTGAGGTTTCCAGCCGTCTTTGTGTTTGTGAGGGCTTTCCTGTTTCTGCTGAAGCACAAAGAGAGGCAGCGCTGCGTGTTCACCGCTCTTTCAGGAGCAGATAAAGCTGCAGTGTCAAGTTGCATCCGAAAGCGAGGAGTCGAAAAGAGCAGAGCAGCACTGGAGAAATGAGGGTGGAGGAGTACAGACGCTCAGTAAGCCCTAAATAACCCGCCTGTGCTGTAATGAGTGTTTAACCAGCGCTCAAACACAGGCTTCATGCTGGATTACAGAGGCACAGCAGCGACTGCAATTTACAGCGTTTGATGCATCAGTTTCTACACGCACACACGACTTCAATCATGCTCTTCTTCTGTGTTTCTGACAAATATTCATCCAGGAAGAAGCGTTCACTGCAGAGACCAGATGAATGAAGGTGTTGGGGTTTGTTTAATTTGTTTTAAACGTGTATCTGCCATTGAGGTTAGACTGTATTCCAGTGACAGATACTCTCCTGAGCAAAATCTCAAGACCGGGGGAAACATTTCAAGTATTCACTTTAGCACCGGTGGATTGTAATCAGGTTGTAAGTACTGCTTTGAAATGCCAAATAAAGACACAGGTGCAGCAGAGAGTAGGCAATTAAATTAAAATTGCATTTAAACTCAAACAGGCTCAAATCAGCTGATCAAAAGTGTAGGAGCAGAGCCTTAAAGTTAAATTCTGTGCAAAACTGGCTTTGCTGTGAGTTTCCTTCGGCCTGTAAAACTCTAATGATCTCTACATGGCCAAGGCAAAAAAAGGCTTTCTCTTTTTGAACGTGGCAGGATTGATGAGCTTGTTGCGTGCCGGAGCGACTGTCTTTGTTTTGGTTATTTAACCCGCCCAATGCCAGTTTAGCCAATTATATTCCAGCACCTGGGTTGCCTTGGTGGAAAACAGCGTATTTGTTTCATTCAGTCAGAAAGACTCTCAAAGCATGCGTCTGTGACTGAAATGTGACCTCAGGTGGACAATAGCAGACTCCAAAATGAGACGCAGATTCAGAGTTTCACATGACGTTATCAGTTAGCAAGTAATATTAATATTACGAGCGTAAACATTAGGTGAGCAGGATACATTGAGACCAGGGCTTTACATTAACACCAGACAATCCCACTAGCCACTTTGGCTGGTTGAAAATAAATTTTAAATTGTAGGGTTCGACAATATAAGGATGACCCAATATGCGTACAAATGTGATCTTAGAATCGAGAAGTAAAATAATTGTGAATTTGTGATCACGTGAGCAGAAGAAAGCAAATGAATACCGAATTAGACGATGATCATCACTCGCGCTAACAGCTGATGTGATGCGCGTGACTTCTTAACGCATGCGCGCGACTGCTTAACGCGTGTGCGCTCCTGAATCGTGAAGCAACCGTGTCTGGAACAGGTTCTGGAAATGCAACTGTCATCGGTTCTCTTTCAAATAAACTAGACGAATAGTGATGAACATGCACCTACAGTCCTGATGCTTTTAAGAGCTCAAAATGTGTATTTTTGTAAGCAGCACCGGTTGCTTTCACTTTGAATAGATTATTAACTTGCCCAAAGTTAACTGTGTGCATGTGATCATCCTTTCATTATCACACACGGTATGTTTCACCTGCTTTTATTTGCTTACGGTTTTATTTGCTTTTACTTTTGTTAAAATGGTTTGATTATCTTTTTTTACAATATTGCTTTAATAGCCAAGACAGATTACCGTGCTTATTTTCGATACATGACAATAGTTATTTTTTTAAAAGTCAATTGCTTTTCTTTCTTTAAGACGTATTTTGTTAAATAAAAAGTATAGTATACAGCTATATTTTGTTTGTTTTGACACATTAAATTTGTAGCTGAGAAATAATTATTGTTTAGTGTGGCTATAGAGATGAATTTGGTACAACACTGTGAAACCATGACCCATTTGCTCATGGTCATTGAGCAAGCTCATACTTGACACACACAAAGAGAAATGAATGAGGACGCATGTGGACACAACATCAAATTTAAATCAAGTAATTTTAGCATGTCAACGGCAAATTTATGCATATAAAATATATTTTCCCAACAACAAAATTGTGGCTAGTGAAAATGCAGAGTGGCTAGTAACATTGGAAAACTACTAGCCACAGTGGCCAGTGATTAAAGAAGTTAATGTAAAGCCCTGATTGTAACCCTGTTTGCACCAGACGAAACCGGACAGACATGTAAATACAGCCATTCAGAAGCACAGAATACTGCACTCACTGCACTCCAGTCTATTCACCTTATTCTCAGCTGTCGAGCGGGCGCTGCCATTTGAATCTTTTTGTCTCGCGACTTCCGGTCACATTCACTTCCATTCATTTTTTTGACGTTAACAACTGCTTGTTACGCTGCTTGATGTTGCAATTTAATATTTTCTTATTATATTATGCTACTTGGTCTGTGTAGTCATGCAAACATTTGTTTGTTGAGCAAGTAGTTTGGCCATTTTCTGCCGTTTATTATTCCTAGTCATTTCTCCCATAGGCGACTGAATCGGAAGTTCTAAGACAATCGCGAAACAGGCGCACTTCCGCATTTTACAATAAGGTCAATAATCTAACTAATACATATTAAACCTCTTTAACATGATTAAATGTAGAGGCTGAGTCACTGATATGTGTTAGTTTGCACTGAGTCTCAGATCTAAAGTTCAGTTTCAGACAGTTTATTTGATTCTCCAGATCTGAGCGGAACTATCTGCTGCTGCTTTCAGTAGTACGGCAATAAATGTGATGTGAAACAGCATTCAGACTCGCATTATGAGCATTTAGCACTGAATAAAGCACATGAGCTGTACCTGAGCTGGTCATTGTCAGGTTATCCTGTTGTTAGCTGTGAGAAGTAGAAGCCGCTTCTAATATAAACATTCGAAGTGTTGGTTAGGACAAAAACTCGCAATGAATAGTTTAAACACTGGGTGTCAGACGACTTGCATACTGCACCTTTAATATTATATATTATTAGTATTAGTTGTATTATTAGTAAGTATCCTATCTATCTATCTATCTATCTATCTATCTATCTATCTATCTATCTATCTATCTATCTATCTATCTATCTATCTATCTATCTATCTATCTATCTATCTATCTATCTATCTATCTATCTATCTACCTATCTACCTATCTACCTACCTACCTACCTACCGACCCACCCACCAACCAACGCTTTCTCAACTTTTCAAGCACCAACAGAAGTGTCAGCCAATCAGATTGCTTTATGCAAATACACCAGCTCAGACTGTAGCTGATTGCAGACTAATTTTATTGGCTGATGCTGCCATGACGATCGTGTCAGCCTCCACTTTAGACACGCCCTTCGTCAAGCATTGACGCTGAATGAATGAATCAGGCGTTAAGTGTTTCTGCTGGTTACACCTCTCTAAGAGGCGTTTTCATTCAGGTCCAGTTGAGTTTGAGCCGAGAGTCAGAGATGATCGTAATTACAGTGAAGCTCTGAAATCTGAGATGAGTTTAATGTGGAGTCTGGCGAAGACCCTCAACTGAGAGTGTGTGTGCGTGGCTGAGAGTGTGTGGCTGAGAGTGTGTGCAGCTGAGATGTGCGCTTGCATGTGTGTATGTTTGTCTGTGTGTTTGTGCCTGTGCACGCATGTGTTTGCACACTTGTGTGTTTACGTATGCGCATGTGTGTTTGTTTGAGTGTGTGTAAATTAAATGTTTATATATTTTCAGAAAGAAAACGGGCCATCAAACCCCCCTGTTTCAGCAGGGTGCTTTCACACCTTTAGTTTGAATAAAGTCAGGAAAGTGGGTGTGTCCAGCTCTGTTTAGAGGGGAGTGTCATGTGGCAAAAGAGGGAAGGGTTTGCATAAAAAGGGGAGTTTCAGTATGTGAACTATAGCTGATTTTTACAGCGGCAACACAAACGGACTCAGAGAGTCTCCCAACAATTCTTCTTCTTTCACTTGTTTTGGCAACACAACATGGCGTCTCTCTGCCGTCTGAACACTGCAAAAGGTAAACAGTCTAGGAAGCGATCATGCATACTAATGAAGCTGCACCTCATACACAATAGAGCGCGCTGATTGGTTTAAAGTCTTACTTTTAATGATTGCAGTACACTCAGAGACGTCACAATGTACTCGCCGGTACAGACATCCAGTCTGTTGTTTTTAACCAGGTTAACAAGTTCCTAAACTTCAGGGGGTGTTTAGACAATTTTCAATCTGGTTTCAGAGCACATCACAGTACAGAGAGTACTCTGACCGTACGTTCACACAGAAAGCGGCGACAGCGTCAAAGTAGCCGGAAGTCATTCATTTTCAATGAGAGCCGGCGGCGATAGGCGGCAAGGCGCAGCGCGTCTTCGCCGGTGTGAGCGTCGAGGAGAGTTGAAATGAAGTCAACTTTATGATAATGAGCTATGACGCGGTTCGGCGGCAAGCAATCAGAATGAAGACGTCCATCGATTGATAGCAGTTCAGAGAACACAGACCTGTGAACTTTGGTTCCGACCACAGTTGTTCCCAAAGGTTTGATTATTGCGGTCGCCGGATTTCCAATTATTTAAATTTTTTTCCTACAGGAACATGCATTAAATAAGTTACTGGCGAGTTACTGATGTTCATCAATGATATATAAATTTATCTTAAAAAAGCGGGAATCTCACGCGATGTGACAGTACAAAACAGTACTGCTGCTTCAGGATATTTCAGACATATGGATACATATTGGATAAATAGAGCAAAGCCACAGCACACGCAACTTGATCTTCCATTGTTGTATGAATTTGGTAAGAAGTGCGCAACATTTTCACGCTAAAAACATGTCTTATGCAGGAATGTAACTGATATGCTGCAACGGCTCCTTTAAATATGAGATCAATGTAGCGAGTTTTGACACTCTCGCCGCCGGAGCTGAAGGCAGAGAGCGTTGTCGCCAGGGCGGCCAGAGCGACCTTGGACGCTCTCGCCGCTTTCGGTGTGAACGTACGGTTATAAAGATAATCAGTGATATACACCTAAATACAGATTCAGGTAAAATAACAGTGCTGGTATTGTTGGATCTCAGTGCTGCATTTGACACTGTCGATCACAGCATACTTCTGGATAGGCTGGAAAACTGGGTTGGGCTGTCTGGCACGGTCCTCAAATGGTTTAGATCTTACATTGAAGGTAGAGGTTACCATGTCAGTATAGGTGACCATAGGTCGAGGTGGACACCCATGACGTGTGGAGTCCCACAAGGTTCGATTCTGGCACCTCTCCTGTTCAACCTTTACATGCTCCCTCTGAGCCAAATAATGAGAGAACCAAATCTCCTACCACAGCTATGCTGATGACACTCAGATCTACCTAGCCTTACTGCCTAATGACTACAGCCCCATTGACACCCTCTGCCAATGCATTGATGAAATGAGCAATTGGATGTGCCAAAACTTTCTTCAGTTAAACAAAGAGAAAACTGAAGTCATTGCATTTGGGAACAGAGATGAGCTTCTCAAGGTGAATGCGTACCTTGGCACTAAAGGTCAAACGACAAAAAATAAGGTCAAGAATCTTGGTGTGACTCTTGAGTCAGATCTGAGTTTCAACAGTCATGTCAAAGCAGTCAGTAAATCAGCATACTATCATCTCAAAAACATAGCAAGAGTCAGATGCTTTGTTTCTAGTGAAGATTTAGAGAAACTTGTTCATGCTTTTATCAGCAGCAGGGTGGATTACTGTAATGGACTCCTCACTGGTCTTCCTAAAAAGACAGTCAGACAGTTGCAGCTCATCCAGAATTCTGACCAGAACCAGAAAATCAGAGCACATCACACCTGTCCTCAGGTCTCTACACTGGCTCCCAGTTACATTCAGAATAGATTTTAAAGTATTACTACTGCTCTATAAATCACTAAATGGCCTAGGACCTAAATACATCACAGATATGCTCACTGAATACAAACCTAACAGATCACTCAGATCTTTAGGATCATATAAACTAGAAGTTCCAAGAGTTCAGTCAAAGCAGGGTGAATCAGCTTTCAGCCACTATGCCCCTCACTGCTGGAATCAGCTTCCAGAAATGATCAGATGTGCTCCAACATTAGGCACATTCAAATCAAGACTGAAAACACATCTGTTTAGCTGTGCCTTTACTGAATGAGCACTGTGCTGCGTCCGACAGATTACACTATTAAGTTTTTCTCTTCTTCTTCATTCTTTTATATCACATTTTACCTGTTTTTATGCTTTTTTTTTTACTCATTTTTATTATTTGTTTTTATTTTTATTTTACTTGTTTCTTTTATTCTTGTTTATGTAAAGCACTTTGAATTGCCACTGTGTATGAAATGTGCTATATTAATAAACTTGCCTTGCCTTGCCTTGCTTTGCCTTGCACGCTGGAATACACGCAAGGATCTAATCGCTATGACACAGTTTCAGAAATTTTTTTTAAACTGGAAGAACGAATTTGCTGTAAATAACTCAAAAACATCCAGTTTTCACTTGTTAGTGAGATATACGTGTCTTAATAGTGTTTATAGCAGGGTGGGACACATATACGACTGTCAACAGCTCAACACATGTGGTGTTTCGTGACTCTTTAATATTAGACATCATACATATTTTTTGAGTGTCTAACTTATCTGTTAGTCCGTGTCTATAAGAGCATGTGCTTTTGCCTGTTTATTATGTCAATGACGATGCACTGACACTGCTCCTGGTGTGTGTCTGTCTCTCTCTCTCTCACTCTGTGTCTGTGTGTGTGTTCAGGAGTGACGGTGTGTTGCCGTCAGGAGTGTTGGTCCAGAAGGACAGGCTGGTGTTTTCCCGTCCGCTGCAGCAGACCGATGAGGGTGTTTACGTCTGCAGGACACACAACACCCTGGGAGTCGCCAAAGCTGAGTTTACACTGCAGATTGACGGTATGGTTCTCATGTTGTATGATGTATTACACCAAAACATATTGCAATAAACATCGTCATTTTATGCCTCCGATGAGAATGACAATATAATAACGTCCACTCTTCCAGAGAACACATCATTATTTCATTTATACGAATATTTTATGTAATTATAGTGATTTAAACACTTTAATAATTCTGCATCGGAGTCAGAAAGTGAAAACGCAGATCCTAAATAAATAAATAATAATAAATGTTACACAAATTGAAGGTAAAGACTAACAGAGGCTGTGATATCTGCTACCAGAGCTATTTTCAGCTGTCACACACCCACATTTACAATACTATAGTAAATACTACAGTGTTTTTAACCATACTGACACGGAGTCTTCATGATGCCGCTCAGGGCAATCACCCATACTGCCCATGTGTTCAATAGTGTCTGGATGCAGCCTTTATGATGCAAGCTGAGACTGCATCACTCAGCGATGCAATGTCAGACTCAATGCATTCAATGCAGTGAGTGACGTCACTGACGGGTGGGGTCAGGTGAGTGCATTAAAAAGCATTGGATGCAGCTCAGATTGCACTGCACCGAGTCTGCAGCCAGACCCCTCTCCATGTGTTTGCACATGTTTGTGTATGTCT
Source organism: Danio rerio (assembly GCF_052040795.2). Lineage (NCBI taxonomy): Eukaryota > Metazoa > Chordata > Actinopteri > Cypriniformes > Danionidae > Danio > Danio rerio. The sequence goes on along the minus strand of NC_141022.1, from coordinate 62,237,671 downwards.
GAGAGTGTTTGCATGCGTGTTGTTTGCAAATACATGTGTGTGCATGTCTGAGAGAGAGAGTGTGTGTTGTATTTGTGCATGTATGTGTGTGTTTGCCCATGTGTATTTCGCGCATGCTACATCTGTATGTATGTTAGTAGTTTAAGTGTGTGTGTGTGTGTGTGTGTCAATGTGTTGCTTGCGCATGTGTGTGTTGTTTGCACATAGCCTACATTGTGTTCAATGTAGTGTTCATTGTGTAGTTCATTGTGTTTGTGTGTGTGTGTGGCAAGATTCATTCATTCATTCATTGTCGGCTTAGTCCCTTTATTAAATCGGGGTCGCCACAGCGGAATGAACCGACAACTCATCCAGCACGTTTTTACCCAGCGGATGCCCTTCCAGCCGCAACCCATCTCTGGGAAACTGTGTGGCAACAGTAAAAGACAAATCATATCTCTTTATTTGGGGAAAACCAGCAACAAGGAAGAATGCATGATTATATACGGTCAATAAATGTGATTTATAATGGAAGTCATTGGGTTAAAAGCAGCACCAACATCACCAAAGGGGAGTCAATCTGGAGAGTGTGTTGAGCTCTTTTTTTTTTTTTTTTTTTTTTTTTTTTTTTTTGGAATTTTCAAAGTTGTTTCCCAAAATATGTGTCAAAATAGAAGTTGACACCAAAACTTATCCCATTTGCTAAAAAGCAGAGAAAGCTGTGGCCAAATTAAGACTCAAAATCAGCCCAGAGTGGATGAAAACGACCCGAGAGCACACAGGGGTCATAATAATATAAACAGGGGAACATTACAATGATGATTATATTGTTAGCAGAGTTATTGTTGTATTAGACATGTATTAAAGTGAACTCTGGTACAGAAATAGACCAACTCTGTCTGCGGCAGCAGGAAAAGAGCCTGAAATAAAGCGGATGTTTGATTGTGGAAATGTTCTGTTTGTGTTTTGTGACTGATCAGGTCATTTTCTCTGCTAGTTTATTTCCACACAGCAGCAGCGAGTTTGACTTCCTCATAATGGTTTTCGCAATCATGTAAATTTAGCTTTTATTCTCAGCCAGCAGTGACTCAAGCACCTCCTGCTTTCAGGGTTAATGCATGTTTATTTACCACACAGTCATGACTCTGCTGCCCCCTTGTGGAGATAATGGGATATTTTAATACGTCTATTTTACATTATAAGCATTTATTATATTAAATTAAAAATAAAACATTGCAGGCATCAGCATACTTTACTGTTTAAATAATGATTTTATTTTTTTTAAAGTGTCCTTAAAGGTTTTGTTCGTACACTCACTGGCCACTGTATTAGGTACACCTTACTTAAACCAAGTTAGACCCCCTTTTGCCTTCAAAACTGCTTTAATCCTCGGTGGCTGAGATTCAACAAACTACTGGAAATATTCCTCAGAGGTTTTGCTCCATATTGTCATGATAGCATCACACAGTTGCTGCAGATTTGTCGGCTGCACATCCATGATGCCAATCTCCCGTTCCACCACATCCCAAAGCTGCTCTATTGGATTGAGCTCTGGTGACTGTGGAGGCCATTTGAGTACAGTGAACTCATCGTCATGTTCAAGAAACCAGTCTGAGATGATTGAGCTTTATGACATGCTGCGTTATCCTGCTGGAAGTAGCCATCAGAAGATGGAGACACTGTGCTCATAAAGGGATGGACATGGTCAGCAGCAATACTCAGGTAGGCTGTGGCGTTGATGCTCAATTGGTACTAATGGACCCAAAGAAAATCTCCCCCACACCATTACACCACCACCACCAGCCTGAACTGCTGATACAAGGCAGGATGATCCATGCTTTCATGCTGTTGAGGCCAAATTGTGAGCCGAGCATCTGAATGTGTCAGCAGAAATGGAGACTCATCAGAGCAGCAACGTTTCTCCAATCTTCTATTGTCCAGTTTTGGTGAGTCTGTGTGAATTGTAGCCTCAGTTTCCTGTTCTTAGCTGACAGGAGCGGCACCCGGTGTGCTCTTCTGCTGCTGTAGCCCCAAGGTTGGATGTGTTGTGTGTTCAGAGATGCTCTTCTGCAGATCTCGGTTGTAACGAGTGCTTATTTGAGTTACTGTTGCCTTTCTATCAGCTGGAACCAGTCTGGCCATTCTCCTCTGACCTCTGGCCTCATCAGCAAGGCATTTGCGCCCACAGAACTGCCGCTCACTGGATATTTCCTCTTTGTCGGAGCATTCTCTGTAAACCCTAGAGATGGTTGTGCGTGAAAATCCTAGTAGATCAGCAGTTTCTGAAATACTCAGAGCAGCCCGTCTGGCAGCAACAACCATGCCACGATCAAAGTCTCTTAAATCTGATGATAAAATGGCTGATTACAAATTTGTTAACAATCAGTTGAGCAGGTGTACCTAATAAAGTGGCCGGTGAGTGTATATGCAAATGAGGCATTGTATATCTCAATACACATTAATTTGCATACTTCCAAACTTGTAATCTGAACATTGGATTAAGCCAGGTTCAAAACCAGCATTTGATTTTGACAACAATGAAAATAATTGTAGGTGGCGCAGTGGGAAGCCCGTTCGCCTCACAGCAAGAAGGTCGCTGGTTCGAGCCTCAGCTGGATCAGTTGGTGTTTCTGTGTGGAGTTTGCATGTTCTCCTTGTGTGGGTCTGGGTGCTCCGGTTTCCCCCACAAGTC
>NC_141022.1:62220000-62230000 GCF_052040795.2 Danio rerio | reverse complement strand
TAGAAATTTGCGTTATTGAGCAGGTGGACAGGTGTACCTAATAAAGTGGCCGGTGAGTTTAGATATGACACACATATAGACACTCACACAAGTCATGGCAAGATACAAAATGTAAGATTTATCCGTCTCCACTCTGATAAGGCATGAGGTATTTTAGTTGCTTCTATTGTTCATTTATTACAGGGATATTCGATTAGTTTGTCATGAGCGCCGGTTCATGAAAAGCATCCCAAACGAGGGGCCGGAGAGATATGACGTGCAATATAAGTGATGACACAACAGCATATTAGAGCCCATATGCTGTATTTGTGCTCATAAACTAATTAATCTACATTGAAACGTTAATATGTTGTATTTTGAAACTACATATCATCAGTGCAGTGTATAATGTGGCTTTTTTTTTTTACAAGCACATCCAAATGTTGTATTTCGAGGCACAGAATCGGTGTGCTGCTGAAGTCGGCTTCTACATTCAGACACATTCATGTGTTGTCTTTTAAACTGCGTAACAATTAGAGATGCAACAATTATAGATGTTGACGATTATAGTCTGAAGAATAATCATGGGTTCACGGTTATCACCATTATTATGCATTTATTTACTTTAAAACACGACCAGTTTAGAAAATAACCATAGATATATACAGTAGATATCGCATAGGGACCCTGAGCATGCATCAATAGCGCCGCCACATTGGTACAGTGCTCCCAGGACAAATGTCATTCAGCCACATTAGTCAAGACAGTGTTATTACGTGAAGATGCGGGACTTTAGCGCTGTCTACGGGTGTAGAAACGAGCAAACAAAGAAAACAAAGCACAAAGGCAGAACATTTCATAGGTAATATTAAGGTTTTTTCTGTTTTTGTATGTTCTGAACTCTTGTGCTAATCAGGTAACGTTATTGATGATAACAGTCACTTACTGCATTCACTATACGGCAAAGCAGCTCCAACTCGCACTAAACACTCGGCTTATGCTAGTTTTGTTGAATAAAATCAGCAAACAATGCCAAAGAAATATGACAACCAGATGCTGCGCTGCCAGAAACTTGTATTATTGTCGGCTAACGTTAGTGAAAGAGTCATTCGGGGGATTCATTCACAAACGAATCGCTCCCTCCGTCAGTATGAGCAGTGAAAGCAGGAGAGGAGCTGTGTTTCAGGACATGAGTAGATCAAATTTAACAGGGAGGGTGAATAGTACATTTCTGTACACACAAACACAAGCTTTTTGTCAGGAATGGCCATGCGGTCACTGATCCAATGTAGAAAAGTGATGGAAAATTATAATTTTCGTAATTTAAAAAAAACTAATTGCATACTAACATCCAGGAAAACTCCCGATCACAGATATATGTGTATATCTCTGGCTTTGGATGGCCACAGTCCTCCACTGTACCTTGGTCCCGCATTCATTTCAAAGGAGCGCTACCCTGTAGCAAGATGGCGGCGCTATTGACGCATTCCGTCCAATAGACAACAATAAGGCCAGGCGACATCTAGTGTATATATCTATGGAAAATAACAAGAAAACTGCTTATGTTTTAACGTGTTTATTGCTGCTCAGTAACCAATTGCAGCACAAATATTAATAAAAAGCAAACAATAGTCCATGTCTCTCTTTAGACTTAAAAATAACTAAAAAAAGTTATTGATTTAAACATGAGTGATTAATTTTACAATGAAAATACATGACAGAACAATGAATAATAACAATAAGATTAAATAGACTATCTTATTTTTCTAATGTCAATTTAAGCTTTATATTAGCTAAATATTTAAATGAACTGTTGTTGTTATTTGCCTTCATACATAATCATTTGTATTAACTCGCCTGACATATCTTGTTTACATTGCACTGAAAGCGTGAGGCAGTGGCGCAGTAGGTAGTGCTGTCGCCTCACAGCAAGAAGGTCGCTGGTTGGAACCTCGGCTCAGTTGGCGTGTCTGTGTGGAGTTTGCATGTTCTCCTTGCCTTCGCGTGGGTTTCCTCCGGGTGCTCCGGTTTCCCCCACAGTCCAAAGACATGCGGTACAGGTGAATTGGGTAGGCTAAATTGTCTGTAGTGTATGAGTGTGTGTGTGAATGTGTGTGTTGTTTCCCAGAGATGGGTTGAGGCTGGAAGGGCATCCGCTGCGTAAAAACTTGCTGGATAAGTTGGCGGTTCATTCCGCTGTTGCGACTCAGGATTAATAAAGGGACTAAGCCGACAAGTAAATTAATGAATGAATGAATGCACTGAAAGCCACGCACAACTCTCACCGCTACAGCGTGAGATCATTTTGTATTGTAATAATTTCTCACCTGCAGGGCGCGAGTGCGTCAGTCCGCTTGCAAGCCATGTGCACAGCGCTCCCAATATGTGCACGTCTCCATTGGAAATAATGTACTTGCGTGCTGAAATGTGTAATAATAGTGAAATCGAGTAATCATTGCATCCCTATTAACGGTATCAGTGCATTGACAGAGTACCCGCGGGGTCTTAAAAGCATTAAAAAAGTCTATGGGCTCTATTTTGACGGTCCATGCACAGAGCGCAAAACGCAGGGCGCAAACGCTTTCAGGGTGTGTCAGGACGCGTTTTTGCTAATTTAAGGACGGGAAATCTGCTTTGCACCGTGGCACATGGTCTAAAAGGGTTGAGCTTATTTTCTTAATGAGTTATAGGTGTGTTTTGAGAATAAACCAATCAGAGTCTCATCTCCCATTCCCTTTAAGAGTCAGCTGCGTCACGCCAAGAGCGCATTCACTGTTTACAGGACGCAAAGTAAGACTAAGTGGAAAAACTGAGCATTTCACAAGCAAACAGTTCACAGATAATTAACAGAAAACTGTTAAACAGAGCATCTACTGCGTAAAAATGAGAGATAATGGATCTACTTTCACTTTCACTCTTGGATAGGGAAACCTTTACGCACAGACATCAATTAGTCTATAAATAAATACTGTTGTTTGTTAAGTGCAAAGATTTGTTTCAAAACTATTTCTAAATTCAGTTCTAATTTCCAGCAAACGAATAAATGAACAATAATAATGAAGTGTGCTCAAACACCCGAGTTATATCCTAAAACACATGCTGTGCCCCATATGGTCTAAAACCTGACAGGTGGGCAAATCTAAGCTTGTTTTTAATAAAACAAATATAAATATGGATATAATAAATAATACTGCTAATAATAATAACATTATACAAAAGCAAATTGTCATGAATGAACTGAAAAAGCCTCCCGAGATGAAGAAGTCATAAAAGCAGTGATTTTTCATATTTATGTAGGCTACAAAATAATATGTTTTGTAATATTTTAATCCTTTATATTTATATTCTATATCTATTCTTATTACATCCTATATATATCCTTAATATTTACATTTTTTCATATGTAAAGATATTTGCCTATTGCTCTCTTGTGTGTATTAAGCAGTGTGTAAGCGAGGCGCAACTCTGCGCTGGAGTTTAGACCGGGTTTGTTTTGGTCTAATGAAAAATCTATTATAGTTTCTCAAAATAGCAACGCGCCAGCGGTCCGCCTCAGAACGCCTTCCTTTTTAGACCAGAACACCTATGAGCGCACAAATGAGCGCTAATGCATTTGCTATTTAAACAGCGTAGCGCAACGCCTCAAAACCACTCTTGCACCAAGCTGAAACTACCAAAAGACTACTGCGCCACGCCTTGCGCCACACTGCGCCGGGTGTATGATAGAGCCCTTAAATTGGATAATCTCATATTAAGGCCTTAATAGCCTTGAATTTAGTATAAAAAGTCTTGGATTTCATTACAAAGGTCTTATTTTATTCTTTTATTTTTGCCTTTCCTTGGATTAAGTTTATACCGTAACAAAATTAACTGTTACTAATGTTGGCTAATTAAAAATGTATGCAGCGTAACGTTGAGTGCATAGCACGCTTCACGTCATAGCAGAAAGCACGAAAGTGAGAGCACCCGTCACTGGTTACTAGGCAAATGAGGTACAGAACCAGATAGTCGCTAGCCCAGTTGAACGGCTAAAAAGGGAAAGTGTTGGTTTAATCCGCTGTGGCCAAGGAATCTGAATTACTTTTATGCAAACCTGTGTGTGTGTGTGTGTGTGTGTGTGTGTGTGTGTGTGTGTGTGTGTGTGTGTGTGTGTGTGTGTGTGTGTGTGTGTGTGTGTGTGTGTGTGTGTGTGTGTGTGTGTGTGTGTGTGTGTGTGTGTGTGTGTGTGTGTGTGTGTGTGTGTGTGTGTGTGTGTGTTGTGTGTGTTGTGTGTGTGTGTGTGTGTTTGTGTGTGTGTGTGTGTGTGTGTGTGTGTGTGTGTGTGTGTGTGTGTGTGTGTGTGTGTGTGTTGTGTGTGTGTTGTGTGTGTTGTGTGTGTTGTGTGTGTGTGGTGTGTGGTGTGTGTGTGTGTGTGTGTGTGTGTGTGTGTGTGTGTGTGTGTGTGTGTGTGTGTGTGTGTGTGTGTGTGTGTGTGTGTGTGTGTGTGTGTGTGTGTGTGTGTCAGGGAGGAGATGATCAGTCTGTCGCGGCAGGTGTCCATGAGGAGACTGGACTCCATCAACTGTGACCCCAGAGCGCAGGTACATGCCTATATTAATACTGGACACAACATTAATGTTACGTTATTTTCAATACAATGAAAACTAAAACTTGTAGAAAACTTTGGGTAATATTGGCAGATATAAGAATAATGTTCAGCATTATTATTAGTTTTGTTTTTCTGTGTTTTCATGTTCAAGTAAAGCATTAAGACTGTTGCTGATGTTTGCAGGCGGAGGACAGTTCACTGAGTCGCATGGATAGCGGCATGAAGAACAGCGTTTTATCAGTAGAGGTGTGTGTGTGTGTGTGTGTGTGCGTGATATATGTGATAAAGTACTTGTAGATTTGACTGAACACCGTCTGACCTGAGATGCAGCTTCTGCTGAAGTGAAGAGATAAGTGTGTTTGTGTATGCATGTGTGCGTGTACATGTGTTTGCGTGTGTGTGCAAACGTGCATGTGTTTGCTTCTGTGCATTTGCATGTGTGTGCATGCATGCATGTGTATTTGTGTGTGTGTGCGCGTGTGCGTGCATATGCATGTCTGTGTGTTTGCGTGTACATGTATGTGTGCGTGCGTGCATGCATGTTGTGTATGTGAGTGTCTGTATGTGTATGCATGTGCATGCATGTGTGTGTGAGTGTCTGTATGTGTATGCATGTGCATGCATGTGTGTGTGTGAGTGTCTATGTGCATGCATGTGTGTGTGTGTCTGTGCATGTGCGTCTTGTATTCCTGACTGACCAATGTCCCCACAAGTATAGCAATACCAGTAAATTTTGACCATGTTTTTAATGAAATACCCCTGAAATCATTCAAAAAATATATATTTTATTTAGTCACTGAATTATAAATGTTTTTATTTCTATATATTTATAAATTTATATAAATTTATAAAATTATTAATAAATTTTCAGTCTGAGTGTTTAATCTCTTATAATTGAATAAATTCATGCACATCAAATATTCATTGTTGGCTAAAAGAAATTGACGCAAAAGACCATGAAAAGAGAACATGCAAAATAAGAGGGAACAAGCTGTTCAAGGGAGTTTGGGGGGGGGGGTTTCATATTGTCCCTAACATGTGGTGGAGTTGGCATTGCGTGGATTGATTAGGAAGGGAGCTCATATTAATGCAAGTTATTCATGTTAATTATTAAGAAGTCATTTTTGTTTTATTTTATTTATTTATTTTATTTAAGCCACTTGTACATTAAGGGAGCGTTCAGAAAAAACCAAACACCAGCGAAGAAACTCAACGCAGAGGAACACAAACACCTACTGCCAGCTAGTGTTTTGGAAGTGTTGTTGCAGAGCAACAGAAACAGCGCATGCGCCATGGGTCACGCTGATCACTCGACGCAGAAGTATAAACCAGTCCCACCAGTGCTGATATACAGCCATATTGCACTGCTACGAGTGTGATATTGCGTTTATAAAACAGTTCAACGGCACAATCCTGTATATAAATAAGAAAATCAAACAATGAGAGTCTAAAACCCTTTTGTATGAGGAACTACTTTCTTCCGCCGTTCATTCACATCTGCAGCTGACGTCAGAACAGCAGAAGCCGATACTAATTCACCAACGTCACTGTAGAGCTAGTGTTTGAATGACTCCCTATAATGTCTAAAGTGATGACAAAACAGCTGATTTTGCTCACATTTGCAGATTATAAGGCTGAACGTGACATGAATTGCCATCCGTCTACAGAGATATCTTCTTACAGTCTTACAGTCTACAGTATTTCTCTGTTTCAATCAGGAGATCACAATAATTAACCCTGAATAAGCCGCACAATCACTACCAGACTGCTGTTGTGTTTGTGATAAGGAGGGGGTGTTCGGGGGAGAGGTCTATGAATAACACTGTTGAGAACTGAGATAGGAATGTGACTGTATTAAAATAGGCACTGTCCTTATAAATAAACTGCACAGTTGCACAGGGGTGATAGCGTTCCGGCACCACGCCGGATTTCCGGCGTACTGTGGCTGCGGGGAAAAAAAAATCAGGTTCACGGATATTGATCTGTCATTTCTCTAGATTCACAGAATTCACTCACTGCTGAAAGCGGCGGATTGGTTTTTATTAAGTGCCATTTTGTGTGCTCGTGAATCATCTTTTGAGTGTAGACGCCATGTAAATAAAAGATTGTGTAATTTAGAGAGCTTTATAAATTATAACGGATCTTTGTGAGATCTCTATGAACTAAGATTAGTGACGCTTTTTAGTGATAATAAGAGGAGCGTGCTTTGCACTTTCCAGGCTATAATCCATTCAGAATTTGTATGAAACTTTCGTTTTCGGCACATATACGCTGATATGTTTTGGGAATGACATCTGCATATTTACGCTGGGTTTATTCTCGAAATAACGGTGAAGCAATAGACGGGACAAAAATATATTTCCCCCTTCTCCTTAAACAACTTAGTGTTTTAGCTATGAAATAGTTCAGTTTTGTATGTAGCCTAATGGCAAAGTGTTTATATTTAGTTTCGTTTTTTATTCAGCTTATTTAGAAAAACGTTTGGAGCATTTTTTTATTCGTTAAAAATAAGTTTTTTTTTTTTAACGAACAGCGCCCAGCGGAAGACCATTGTCTGTTTGATCAGTTTGCCTTCTCAGATCATCACGACTTGCCTAAAATAAAAGATATAAAACAGTTCAAGTATAAAACAATGGTAGCTTAAACGTTAAAGAATGTGTGCTATTAGGCGCATAGTTTGCTTATAAAAAGCTTGCAGGCATCGAGGCGCCAGAGCAATCACTTGCATTTTTTCAGTGGGAGCAGTTTAAAGTTATCCGTCATTTTTGCTCACAAAGTACGAGTAATACATCAAAAAACGTTACAGCGTTTTTATAAAATAAAGAAAACCAAAATTATGCGCTTTCTGTCGTCTGGTTTTTAAACAGGAGCGCTTAACAAAATGAAGCAAAATGTAGCCTATATGCCTCACAGACATAATAAATATATTTATAGAAAGCTTATTATTACTTAACGAAATAAAACAAATCGAAAACAAAAAAACTCCTTCATGTAATCCGTAAAGATGAATGTCTCTCTAAAGGCGAGTCCAAGAGGAGATTGCCAGTCAGGATCTTTGCGACACTGACTCAGAATAAGTTTATTCATAAATAATTAAGATATGTCCTTACTCTTTCCTCGACACATTGATTGTTATTTGTTTTTGCCGGTGCTTGGGGCGAGTTTTAGCTTATTGTGTGCGCTTGAACGCAGATTCACAGTAGCAGTTTTAACATGGAGTGACACGACATCTGACGTACAGATGACACTGGCATATGCCACTGAGTGTAGTGACACGTCCGGTGGCACGTCCGGTTTTCCACTGTCATGTGTCACTCGCTAGTGGCATGTGTAGTGACCTGTGTCACTCAGAGTGTCGCGCTGCATGTCACTGCAGTGACATCGACACCCAGCGAAGCTTATGACATTAATTAACACGAGCAAAACCATATTTAATCATTACGCGACTTTTAACCTAATTTATCGCGTCGCAAGTTAGTTTATTTGCCGAGCTACTCCACGATGTTTTAATTTAAACGCATTTATATTATGTATTCGTAGTCATACTTCCGTACGTAATATAGTCATTTGACAGTACATGTCAGTCAAATTTATTGTGGCATGCTTATGTATGGGAGGGGTTACACTTATCTGTTGTACTGTATATTATTGCATCCTGGCAGTTCCTTTGTTCCCTACAATATGGACTTCTCTATGTTTTTAATTCATTCATTTATTTTATTATTTAACTTATTTTCATTTTAAGGTATTTTAAATAATATCCTTTAAAAAGTTATAATAAAATGCATGTTGAAAACTCATAACATATATGCATGTTAGATAACAGGTGTCACTTGCCTAATGATTTTTAAATATTAAAGCAAAGAGACTTATAAGATTAATGTGCTTATAACGTGCTTATACTGACACATGTCACAAGATCACTGACACTGGCATGTGTCATTGACATTACTCCCTCCACCACGGTGACTGAAGCTCTGCACAAGACTTTTGGCCAGCAGAGAAATTAAAATGGTCGTGCCCAACTGAGTCTGGTTCTCTCAAGGTTTTTTTCTTCACTCCTATCAGGTGAAGTTTTTTTTCCCTCTCCGCTGTCGCCACTGGCTCGCATGGTTCAGGATTGGTAGAGCTACGCATTGATGAATTTGCTCTTCAGTGTTTGAACACTCAGTAATGATTTTAAATCACACTGAACTGAGCTAAACTGAACTGAACTGAACTTAAACACTAAAAACTGAACTACACTTCCAGTTACTATGACCATTTATGTGAAGCTGCTTTGACACAATCTACATTGTAAAAGCGCTGTACAAATAAAGCTGAATTGAATTGAATTACTGGCATGATGTGTCACTGACATTGGCATGTATATGCAGGTCTACATCATTTTTAAATTTATTTGTCGTGACACTTTAGATCTTCATTGGTACAATACATGTCAGTAGATAGCATGTATTATTTTGAGGTATTTTATATAATTTACTTTTAAATACTTTTAAATTTGCTTTTAATTTATATTGAACTGGTTAACACTTAAGCCTGCATTTTTTTTTTTACTTTAGATTTTCAGATATTCAGATATTAGGTATAAAAATGGTAAAGATTATGTAATGATGAATGAAGTTATTGTTTAATAACGAAACTGCATAACTTTTTAAAAGTTTAGTTAGATATTAACAAAGACTAAATAATGCATAACATGTGTTGCTCATAGTTAATTCATGTAAACTAATGCATTAACTAAGGTTAAATAATTATTGTAAAGTGTTACTTGAGAGACATAGAAGACTATCTCATATACAAACTCACGATGCAATAAATCAGATGTTTGACAGCATCCTAATGAAAGTATCATTATGCTGTGTTGCTGTCACTGCAGCTACATGCCAATAATGTCAGTGACACGTCATGCCAGTGTCAGTGACACATGCCAGTAATGTCAGTGACACATGCCAGTGTCAGTGATCTTGTGACATGTGCCAGTAGGTGTCAGTATAAGCACGTTATAAGCACATTAATCTTATAAGTCTCTTTGCTTTAATATTTAAAAATCATTAGGCAAGTGACACCTGTTATCTAACATGCATATATGTTATGAGTTTTCAACATGCATTTTATTATAACTTTTTAAAGGATATTATTTAAAATACCTTAAAATGAAAATAAGTTAAATAATAAAATAAATGAATGAATTAAAAACATAGAGAAGTCCATATTGTAGGGAACAAAGGAACTGCCAGGATGCAATAATATACAGTACAACAGATAAGTGTAACCCCTCCCATACATAAGCATGCCACAATAAATTTGACTGACATGTACTGTCAAATGACTATATTACGTATGGAAGTATGACTACGAATACATAAAATAAATGCGTTTAAATTAAAACATCAGCAAGGAAAAAAAGTTCAGGCTCAGGAATTTTTTCCA
>NC_141022.1:61960000-61967500 GCF_052040795.2 Danio rerio | reverse complement strand
CATGAGTAAAGCTTGGTTCAAACCAATCAGCGCGCTCTATTGTGCAACTTCATTAATATTCATTACTGTCACAGTGTTTAGACGACAGAGACGCCACGTTGTGTTGGCAAAACAAGCGTGAAGTGTTGCTTTTATAGTTTGCTGCAGTGAAGTTTTGTTTTCATTTTCTCTCTGTGAGAGCTCAGCTGGAGTCACGTGTGGATTAACAGTGTACGCGACGCTCGACAACAATAACTTACGTGTCTAAGGAGGTTTATTGTTTACCTGAGAGCTGTTCTCATCTGCAAACGCTGAGATCCGGAGTCGCTTGTAGTCTCCTCTTAATAAAGACGCGGCTCTAGTTGCTGGTGATTGTCCTGTCTCTACAGATTTGGTAAGTGAGCGACCAGTGCTCTTTGTTTATTCAGTTTGTTCGTATCAAACTAACTATTGCACCGAGTGTAAACATGTTAGCACCACAACCAAACTATAACCTTGTGTAGGGTTTTTACCGCATTTAGTGACCGGAATAACACACGCGGCTTTCTGACGCTACCTGCCGTGTGCATCTAAGTTTCCGGGAAATGCTGAGTTTTTTTTTCTCTCATTCGCCGTGCGGTATCATACATTGCATGAAAAATACACGCTTACAGCAGCTCCTCGAATCACATATCTCGTTTGTCGTGAGGGGCATGAAAGAAATCCCTGAATGAAAGAGCCAAACTGCAGTTAAAGTCCACCATTTAATAATTTGGCAAATAATTTGACTACAGATGTCCATGTAAACACAGTCACTTTCTCCCTTGTGTGTGTGTGTGTATGTTTTGACTCTGAAAGTCAGCGTGTGCCCAAATAGACACTCCCACACCATGTCTCTTTTCTTTCTCTGACACTCCCCCCTAAACAGAGCTGGACACGCCCACTTTTCTGACTTTTTCCAAAGTAGAGGTGTGACAAACACCCTGCTGAAACGAGGGGGTTTCATGGCCCTTTAAGTTCAGTTCAGCTCAGCTTAGTTCAGTGTGGTTTAATATTCACTACTGAGAGTCCAAACACTGAAGAGCAAATCTATCGATGCGCAGCTCTACAGATGCTGAACCATGCAAGCCAGTGGTGACAGCGGTTAGGAAAAACCAATTGGCCAAAGTGAAGAATTAAAAAACCTAGAGAGAAACCAGGCTCAGTTGAGCACGACCATTTCTCCACTGGTTAAACGTCTTGTGCAGAGCTGCAGTCTAGGCGCCAGAGGCTGGAGAATGCTAGACCTCAGTGAAGTCTCGTCTGTCCCTGGAGCGTCACAGAAATCAGTCTCATGCTCTCCACTCCTCCATGACCACCACAGCAGCTGCTCAGGATACGGCCTGGTCCAGGATTATGGGAACCTTGGGATCATCTCGTCTCTGGTTCTTGATCCAATCAGTGACGTTGCATAGTCTGAAGGCCTTAGGATGAGTATTGCCAGGTGGAAATGGAGAATAAAGAGAATAATTAGCGTAGCTGCTAATCATAGTGTATATAAACGAGATGTGTGGAGCACATTCATGTATCATACTGCTAAGTGATGCATTGAGTGTGTGCTTTACTAAACAGATAGGTGTTTAATCTAGTGTTGAACTGAGAGAGTGTGTCTGAGCCTCGAACATTATCAGGAAGGCTATTCCAGAGTTTAGGAGCCATAAATAAGAAGACTCGACGTCCTTTAGTGGACTTAGCTATTCTAGGTACTACCAGAAGACCTGAGTTTTGAGATCTTAAAGAGTGGGTTGGATTGTAGCGAGACAGAAGGTTGGTTAGTAGGGCTGTAACGATACACCAAACCCACGATTCGGTTCGTATCACGATTTTTGACCCACGATTCGGTTCGTATCACGATTTTTGACCCACGATTCAGTTCGTATCACGATTTTTTTTTTTTTTATGGGGTGGGAAAAAAAAGATTTTTAAAACTATTTTTTATTAAATAACATTTAAAAAATCTTTATAAACCAAACATCAAAGAACAATATTAACTATGCAAATTATTAACAATATAAAAAGCCATATATAAAATAAATAAATAGCCAAAGCTATATCACTTCTGTTTTCTTTGTAACAAAATACTGTTGAAAAACCAAACAGAACTAAAATCCATTGTGTAGATGGTTCAAGCATGTTGAAAATTCTTTTTCAATCAAGTTCTCTTACATAGAAAAAGTAAATTAAAAAGCTACTAGGGATGCTCATTTCGGTTAATTTTGCTAACCGACAACCGCCGCTCATTAATCGGTTATTAACAGTTAACTGGTCAGATTACTATTAATTTTATATTAAACAAATTGACGTGTCTATTTTGTGTCCGACACATTAAATATTGCATTTTAAAATACTGATTTATTTTTATATATTAATAGCGGAACAGAACAACAGAGCATCTTCACGCACCTGCAGTGTTTAGCACAGAAGAGCAGAATAATCTGAATAAAATGAATAAAATAAATAGGACTGCCTTAAATTATTTTCACTTAAATAATTAATTTATATTACAAAACGAAAATACTGACTGATTCTTTTTAATAACCGGCATAGGTTTTTTTTCCAATCATGTTTTTTTCTTCTGTCAAATAAAAATCGCAGACTTCTCAAATTGCTCGCTCCACGGAAAATATACATTTATTTAATGCCACGCTGTTATTATTATAATCACAAAACCTTTTACATTTTAATAGAAATCATTATTTTAAAGATTATGTCCTGATATAGTCTATGGTTTCCTCTCTCTCCCTTGCGGTTCAAGTGCGCGCGCTGCGTGATGAAAAGACAACAACAATGCGCTCATATGTTGACTTTTTATAAACAGTTTTGTTGTTTAAATATGATATTGCATTAATCTGCGTACATGCTTTATAAGCTGTAAAATAAAAAGTAAAGCCTAATTGTTGCATTTATTACGCAGATCCAGGTCAACATAAGCGCTGGTTTAGTATCAACAGGTCTGTATCAAACAGCAATATTCTTCTTCCATTTTGCTTCTTTGGCAAATGTGTCTGTAGGCACGGGTTACACGTTATCGTCCCGCAAAATAAGTATGCCTTGCAGTTAAACAAGTGGCCGAAAACGAGGCGCACCTTACTGCCTTTATGTTGACAAGGAAAAAAGAAGAGGCGCGATCCTCTTATAAACGACTGAATCAGCTGGGTATCGATTGTGCAAAAGTGTTGCCGTCTGTGTTACAATTGTAATATTTAATACTATTGTGATATTCATGATTTGTACATTCATACAGCTCTGGATAACTTAAAACAACGATTAGACCTTCAGAGCGGTGTTAATGCGTCCTGAAGTAAAGCGAAACGGCTATAAACTCCAGCAAGATTGAGTGATTATGCAGAGCCATATACCTTTATCTCTAAATAAAGTATAACTATAGAAACTGTGTTCATCTTAACTGAAAGCTTCTTCGTGTTTTCTGACCTCACTCATCGAACACCTTTCAGTCAGCAATCTCAAAGGTTCAAACAGAAAGTGCACAGCACGGTTACAGAAAAGTTTGGCTGTTACCTGACATCTGGTGAACGCCCATCCCTCTCTGCGCAGCCACATTAACAGTGTGAGCAAATCATCGTATATGCGCTAAAAATCCGGCCGCTTTGACAGCATTGGCAATGTTTTTGGCGTTGTCGGTTGTCAAGCGGGGTTAAGTTGGTTTTGTTTTTGATATTCCTGACACATTCAGACGGTCCCTTACTAAGAGCTCCGTGCGAGCTCTCCCGGCTAAATATTGCGAGGGCTTAAACGGAGCAGTGCTTGTAATGTCGAACGAATAAAAGTGTTAATTAGCTCAACTTTTGCAGGCACGCGTGACGTTATTGGAAAGGTATCACGGGGTGTGTCGCGATTCTCCCTTATCACACCGCGACACAGGATCGTAGATATGAGTATCGCGATTTCGATTTTATATCGTGTATCGTTACAGCCCCATTGGTTAGATAAACAGGAGCTCGATTATTTACAGCTTTATATGTTAGAAGCAATATTTTAAAACCAATACGAAATTTAACAGGCAGCCAGTGTAAGGAGGAGAACATTGGGGTGATATGATCATATTTTCTAGACCTGGTCAGAACTCTGGCTGCTGCGTTTTTTACTTGTGTATAGCCATACAAGTACACACATGCCATACATTACATTATAGATATTAACATCTAATAAATGTATTTTCAACATCTTACTGCTGTAAATCAGCGTAAATCACCCTGATCTGAAATCCTGTGCCAAACATCGCAGCTGTTTTTTTTAACATGAACAAATGCAAGGGCCTCCAGCGCGTACACACACACACAAACACACACTTGCACAAAAAAAAAAAAAACACTCACACAAACAAACACACACACACACACACACACACACACACACACACACTAATGGCTTTTTCTGTGGCCAGAGACAAAGCGAGCTGCATGAAAAGCTGTTATATCAACACGCCTCTGAAATGACAGATCAGGAAAAGCTGCACATGTGAAAAGATGCTTTGAAATGGGGGTAATAATTATCTGCAATCAGCGAGAGAGAGAGAGAGAGAGAGAGAGAGAGAGAGAACGAATGTGCTCAGCATGAGTACACCCTATGCTGAAAAAGGAA
This sequence comes from Danio rerio, assembly GCF_052040795.2. NCBI lineage: Eukaryota > Metazoa > Chordata > Actinopteri > Cypriniformes > Danionidae > Danio > Danio rerio. The sequence continues at coordinate 61,962,901 of NC_141022.1, read as the reverse complement.
TTTTTCTCCGTTTCTCAGTGAATATAGATCATGTATTTTGGTGCATTTAAGCAAAATGAATTAATTAAACTGAAATATTCATTGAAGTAATATTTAAGTGACCGGACATCTTTAGAAATAAAAAGATAATACAATTAGAATCATGCTAAATGCAAAGAAAAAAGGCAACAAAATTGTGTATTTTTCTTTAATATATTCTCTAATGTATTAATTTGGCTGTACTAATGTTTGGACTGATCTTCAGTTTTTTGGTTAGATTAGCTCCAAATTTGACTTTAGATTTGACTTTAGTGGTAATCTAATGTACAGTTGAAGTCAGAATTATTCGCCCCCCTGTTTATTTTATTCCCCAGTTTCTGTTTAACGGAGAGCAGATTTGTCCAACACATTTCTAATCATAATAGTTTTAATAACTCATCTCTAATAACTGATTTATTTTCTCTTTGTCATGATGACAGTAAATAATATTAGACTAGATATTCTTCAAGACACTTCTATACAGCTTAAAGTCACATTTAAAGGCTTCACTAGGGTAATTAGGGTAACTAGGCAGGTTAGGATAATCAGGCAAGTTATTGTATAACGATGGTTTGGTCTGTAGACTATCTGAAAAAATATAGCTTAAAGGGGCTAATAATTTTGACCTTAAAATGGTGTTTAAAAAATTAAAAACTGCTTTGATTCTAGCCGAAATAAAACAAATCAGACTTTCTCCAGAAGAAAAAAATATTATCAGACATACTGTGAACATTTCCTGAATCTGTTCAACATCATTTGGGAAATATTTAAAAAAGAAATTAAAATTAAAGGGGGGCGAATAATTCTGCCTTTAACTGTATATGCACAAATGCATTACTTAGTGTTTCTCAATGTTCCTGGAGGACCAGGTGGTTCAGTCAGTGGTATTGACTGAAATAAACACTTGGGTGTAATAATTGTAGCCTGTTTTTAGGCGATCTTGAATCGTTTTCTAAATCCAGAGGAATTGAACAGTTCTTTCCAGTGCTGGTCTATATTAGGAACTCGTTTACGCTGAACACGGCATCATGAATATCTTTTCTGCATCAAATGCAAAACGACACAAGAGAAAAGTTTTTTCCGCTCTGTTTTAAACATTAAATAATTCATTCTTTAATATTAATGACTCAGAAAAACATTCATATGTACTTTGAAAGGACAAAATGACAGCTAAACTGGCACATCTTTAAAAATATATAAAATATGCCCTAAAAATGTGCATACACATCACAATATGCCTAACATAGGAAATGGTTCATAGAAATTCATGTGTGTTATTTAAAAGATCTACACTTTTTATTCTTGTAAATATTACAGGTATTATCTATTTTTATCTATCATTTATTTTTTTACTGTATATTTTCTTATTTTGATGATGGTAATGTTACACATTTCATATATATCTGACTGTAGAGACAATACTGAATCTTGCACATTATATCCTGAATGTCAGTGCATTTCACTGGATTTTAGTCAAAGCATGCTTTACTTGTGCATGTTTGTGTGGAGGATAAAAATTATTTTGTGCATTTATTTTAGCATTACATGTGTCATAAGTTCATTCTAAGTAACATTTATTAATATTTTATAAATGCATTACGTTTTTGCTCAGTTTATTTTGCTTATTTCTTTTTAAATGTATAAATATTTAAATGTATGCTTAATTTTTCAACATTACTGTGTATTTAAGTATTTTGCCTATTACTTATTTATTAATAATACGTTTTGTATAAATTTGTTTGCATTTTGTGATTGCAAGTATTCTAGATTTCATTTCACAATTAACTAAATGTAATAACACAATAATGCAATGCCGTTTTTATTATTTTACTTTATTTTATTGTTTAATAATATTTAATTGTATCACCTTAATACTTTGTTTTTATTTAATTGCAATTAAGTGATTTTTTTGTTTGCTTTGTAATTTTATTAGTTTTATTTTTATTTAATAACCTTATTGTATGACATATTTGTGTGAAATTTGGCAATTTTATTTCTCTTTTTAGCTTTTGCATATTATATAGGGTAAAATTGTGTGTTTGTGTGTGTGTGCATTTATTTTTATATGCATTTATTTAAATATGCATTTATTTAATTATTTATTTTATTATTTTTATTAATATGTTTTTTATGGTGCATTTCACTCTTTTCAACTTTATAACCGTTTCTTTTTCTCTTACAATTTCTTTCATTTTCTTCCATTTTTTATAGTTGTTTTGACTTCAGCTTATTATTTATATCCTAACATATAACATTATTTCTATTAAGGAAAAGCTAAGCGTGGTCAGTCTGACTAAATAACGCAGCTCTTTCTTCAAGGCAGAAATCACTTGAGTTGTGTTTATTACCCTTTAAACAGAAGGTCAAGTGCATGTATCGCTTCAGTGTGTGTTTATATGCAGATCTAATGGGTCTTCTGGGTATTCTGTGCATATATTCTATATATTCTCACGTTTTGCATATTAAACATACTGCAGAAGGAATGCCAGTGTCCAACTTTGCTTGATTACACAACAAATGTAAAACAAAAAGAATAAAATGAATGCATTTAAAAGACATACAAGTGCATACAACTATTAATAATGAGCACAGCGTTAGATTAATATTCATATTTAATTTTTTAAAATACAGAGAAATGTTGCTTATACATGGTAAACTTTAAGCTTCTTTTAAAATACAGTAAAATAAAATATGACTTATTTTTAAATAATTGTTAATCTTGTTGCTGTTTTAATGCAACAATTTGTTATTCTTTTAATTTAGATTTTTAAAATTCTAATATTTAATCTTTAAAATAAAATAAAAAGCTTGTTGTATTATTTAATGTATTTATGTTTACAATTGTTTATATGTTCAGTTCTTTAAACTTTTTGTTTTAGGAAT
>NC_141022.1:61930000-61952500 GCF_052040795.2 Danio rerio | reverse complement strand
ACAAAAAGAAAATGAATGAATGATTTCAGTTCAGTGTTGGTGCAGTTTAGCTCACTACACTGTAAAACAAGCGTAGTTACCTTTACCGTAGTAAAACCGTTGCCTTAAAAGCAAGATGTTGACTTTACTTTACAAAGTACATTTCAAGAGTTCACACTTAGCAGATGATCTATCAAAAGCTTGTTTGGCATGCTGTCCTGGGAGAGAGCACCAAGCTCAAGGGATCCTCGAGCCCGGGGCTTCCTCCCGTTAGCAGAGCGAGAGGGGAGCCTGGGCTCGGTAGATCTCAGAAATCAGGTTAAACAAAGTGAAAACAGGTTACACAAGTACTTGATTGTTATGCATGTTGTATATCTTTGGATGGTAGGAGGAAACCGGAGAACCCGGGGAAAACCCAGGCGGACACGGGGAGAATATACAAAACTCCTCACAGAAACGCCTACCGGCCTGACAGGACCTGGGCTGGCAGTGCTCTTGCTGTGGGGCTCACAGTGCTAACCACTGGGCCGCCGTGCCGCCTGATCAGTGGTAAAGGAGGAGAATAGGGGAGGAAGGGGGGTTTCTTCCAAACAAAGATAAAGTGGACTGAAGACTAGTTATTTATAGTAGCAGACTATAGTAGAAGACCAGTAGAACCAGTATAATAACTAGTAGAAGACTGGTTATTTATAGTAGCTTAGGGCTCATATGACTGGAAGAGCATGATTAGCTAATACGAGACCGGCTATGATAAATCATAAGCACGTGATCCTCTCGAAATTAGTAAATTAATAAACTTCCCTTATTGTAACTTGGAACAGTTGAGTTGATTTAACATTTTAATAATCATGATTCATGAACATAATTCATTTAGTTTTTTAAGGCAATGCATTTACTCACTTTAAGGGCTCTATTTTGACAGTCCATGCGCAAAACGGAAAGCGCAAGGCACAAACGCTTTCAGTGCGAGTCAGAATGCACTTTTGCTATTTTAAGGATGGAAAAATTTGTTTTGTGCGTGGCGCATGGTCTAAAAAGGGTTGAGCTTATTCTCTTAATGAGTTATAGGTGTGTTTTAAGAATAAACCAATCAGAGTCTCATCTCCCATTCCCTTTAAGAGCCAGTTGTGTTGCGCCATGGTGCATTTGATATGTACATGACGTAAAGTAAGTGGAAAAACTGAGCATTTCACTAGCAAGAAAACAGTTAAACAGAGCATCTACAGCACGAGAATGAGAGATAAGGCATCTCATAATCTACTTTCACTTGCACTCTCGTGGATATTTATACGCAACTTTATACGCACAGACATCAATTAGCCTGTAAATAATTAATTTCATTTGTTAAGCACAAATATTTGTTTCAAAACTATTTCTAAATTCAGTTCTAATTTCCAGCAAACGAATAAATGAACAATAATAATGAAGTGTGCTCAAACACCTGAGTTACATCCTAAAACACATGCTGTGCCCCATATGGTCTAAAACCTGACAGGTGGACAAATCTAAGCTTGTTTTTAATAAAACTAATATAAATATAGATATAATAAATAATACTGCTAATAATAATAACAATATACAAAAGCAAATTGTTATGAATGAACTGAAAAAGCCTCCCCAGATGAAGAAAGTATGAAGGCAGTGGTTTTTAAATTCATATAGGCTAGAAAATAATATTTTGTAATGTTTTAATAATTTATATCCTATATATATCCTTATTATATCCTATGTATGTCCTATGGATATTTGCGTATTGCTCTACATCTTGTGTGCATTAAGCAGTGTCTAAGTGAGTTCTAAAGAACAGACTATTATAGTTTCTCAAAATAGCAACGTGCCAAAACACGCCTGCCTTTTTAGACCAGAACGCCTATGGGCGCACATATGAGCACAAATGCATTTGCTATTTAAACAGCGTGGCGCAACACCTCAAAACGACCCTTGCACTGAGCTGAAAGTAGCAAACAACTATTGCGCTGCGCCTTGCGCCACACTGCACTGGGTGTATAATAGGGCCCTATGTCAACTAATCACTAGCGCCAGGTGGAATCTGCTGACTTTTTTTTGCTATTTCTGCACAGAATTGTGTTAGATCTGTGGATTTATGCAGAATTATTTTGAGAGTATCATAACTAAAACCTTAATAAATGAACTAAAAAGTTAGGGTAATTAGGCAAGTCATTTTATAACAGTGGTTTGTTCTGGAAACAATCCAAAACTAATATTGCTTAAGGGGGCTAATAATATTGACCTTAAAATGACTTTAAAACAATTAAAAACTGCTTTTATTCTAGCCGAAATAAAAAATAAAAAAAAGACTTTCTCCAGAAGAAAAAATATCAGAGGAAATACTGTGAACAATTCCTGAATCTGTTCAACATCATTTGGGAAATACTTGACAAAGGAAAGCTAAATAGTAAGCTGAACTGAGAGCAGAAGCATATTAGTGACACAATATTCCCCTGTGAAAGTGTGCAATTGGCCATCCGTCACGTCCAATCAGCAGCAGCGATTTGCACAAACACGAAAGACGAGGCGTGACCTTTGAGTGCAGCGTGTGACCTTTGAAAAAAGGGAGATCGTCCTCTGCATCTTACTGTATTATGATGATAAACAGCGTTCATTAACCTGCTGCGGACAATAATTAGCTGTAAACACCCTAATCTTACTCATTCTGTCACACCGAGCCACTGTAGTTCCTTCATTATATCATAATGCATTAGTTTTGGGTGTTCTGCTGTATATATTCACTCCACTGTAACTCTGGGCTCTTCTATTGATCCCCCTCTCTCTCTCTCTCTCTCTCTCTCTCTCTCTCTCTCTCTCTTTGCAGTTTTATTATTAATGGCTGGAAGTTTGTGCTCATCTGTCTCCATGGACGCAGTTTCCCATAATGCATCTATCCCTGAGAGCAGACGGAGATGGAGAGCGTTCGAGGTTACTAAAGTAACCCTTCGTTCCCCGAGGAGGGGAACGGAAGCACTATAAGTGGATTTGATTGTAAAATCCACGCATTGGGAGGTTCGGTTCAGAAGCTACTCGTCTGAAAGAGTATTGAACGGGCCAATTAAGAATGAATTGGCAGCGCAAGCCTGCGCAGGTGAGCGGCATAAGCAATCAACTGAGTATATAAGCTTACCTGGCGCCAGCAGACGCTATCCTTTTTAAGCTGAAGAGACTTTCAACAGCTAAGGGACAGTCATTATGGCGACGGAGTATAGTGCTTCCGTTCCCCTCCTTGGGGAACGAAGGGTTACTTTAGTAACCTCGAACGTTCCCCTTCGGGGGGAACTTCAGCACTATAAGTGGATTTGATTGTAAAATCCACGCATTGGGAGCCCATAGAAAGCGCCATAATGACTGCACCTTACCAACACCCCCGATGAGGAGATAGTCAAGCAAGCGTGACGCACCCACATCATGGGGGGCGCGGTCCTCCAACGTGTCCCTGGCCCTAATTTATCCTACTTCAACAGAAGTTTTACGGATTTATATATATTTTTTGGGAAGTCGTGAGCATCTAGATAATTCTAGAAAAATACGACAGTACGTTGGGAAGCGTGCAATCCCGATAGGGAGGACGCTGCGGAGGCCATCCGTTACCCAAGGGGGGATAGATGGCAGAATTTACATATGGACTAGCCCTAAAAAGGGGGAGTACGCATAGCAAAAGAGTGGTTAGCGGGGAGGGAAGACACGGGTCCGCCCAGGGGGGGGGACTTAACCGTGGCGGAATAAGCATATGGGATCGCCTAGTGGGGACCACGCATAGCAGGCACCTTTACCCAAAACGCGGGCTGACCAGCGGGCAGACCTACAACGTAGTGGGCCAGCAAGTGACTCCTCCGCTGAGTCAGTGCTGGGGGCCACGGAGGAATCTGCAGGGCTCACCTGACGGGGAACTTTACTGACAGATAAAAAGGCGCACGTATCTCCGTGTTAGGGAAAATGGCGCAGCAAGCGTGTTTCAACACCCTACCGAATTGTTTCCTCAATCACCAAGGGTTACCTAATACCCTTGAGGAAACCGGCTCCACTCGCAGATTGTAAAACCTTGCAAATGTGTTGGGTGTCACCCAGCCCGCAGCTCTACAGATGTCTGTTAGAGGGGCGCCGCGTGCGCGCGCTCGAGAGGATGCGAAGCTCCGAGTGGAGTGCGCACGCGCTCTCGGGGGACGCGGCTCATCTCGGCTCTGATAGTGAAAGAAAGGCATCCACAATCTAGTGGGAACTTATTTCGGTACGGCACTTCCCTGCTGCCGACCACTATAACAGACGAAGAGCTGCTCAGATGATCTAAACTCTGAGTGCGGTCCGGATAATACGCAAAACGCGAACTGGACAATAAAGAAGGGCTGGGTCTGCCTCCTCCGAGGGCAGCGCTTGCAGGCTCACTACCTCGTATTAAAACGGAGTGGTAGGAACCTTGGGCACATATCGTGGGCGGGGTCTCAGAACGTGAGAGAAGCCAGCCCAATTACAGGCACGAGTCACTGACCGAAAAATGCCTCCGGGTCCCCGACCCTCTAATCGATATCAACGCGACCAGCAGAGCTGTCTTCAGGGACAGAAATATACTGAGTCGAGGATCGAAGGGATCTGACGCGGCTTGTGTAGTGAGGGCGAGATCCTAAGAGGGCATGAGAGGGGGCGGGGTGGATTAATTCGCTTAACGCCCCTGAGGAACCGGATGATGAGGTTATGCGTTCCCACGGTGCTGCCAGCCACCGCGTTATGAGAGCGGAGATGGCAGCCACGTAACCTTGAGTGTGGAGGGCGACAGCCTGCTCTCCAACTTCTCTCGGCGTAAAGAAAGCACAACGCTGATCTGGCAAATTACGGGGGTCTTCTCAGCGAGAGACACACCATTCAGTGAATAGACTTCACGTCAGGGCATAGGCGCGCTCGGGGAGGGGGCTCTAGCCCGAGTGACGGTATTAGCCACCGCAATCGGAGGTTACCTAAGTCTTCCTCGCGTCTAAAAATCTCTTCAAAGATCGGCGAGGGTGCCAGGTGGTGCCCTGTCCCTGAGAGAGTAGGTGCTCTCTCGAAGGGACTGCCAGGGGAGGGCTATCGCGAGGGAGAGCTCTGACATCCAGGTCCGGTTGAGCCAGAGGGGCGCAACCAGCAAACTGTTCCTCGTCCTCCCTGACCTTGCACAGTAACTGCGCGAGCAGGCTCACTGGGGGAAACGCGTATTGCGCGTGCCCCGAGGCCAGCTGTAAGCCAGTGCATCCGTGCCGAGAGCACTCGGTCAGGGAAAGAACAACTGGCAATGAGCGATCTCGGGGGAAGCAACAGATCGATCTGGGCTTCCCCGAATCGCGCCCATATCAGCTGAACAGACTCGGGGTGGAGTCTCCATTCTCCAGGACGCAAGGCTGCCGTGAGAGCGCATCGGCTGCACGGTTGAGCTTGCCTGAATATGAATGGCGTGCAGCGATTTCAGCCGCGGATGACTCCAGAGGAGCAGACGGCGGGCGAGCTGAGACATGCGGCGAGAGCGCATACCCCCTATACGGCTGATATACGCCACCGCCGCCGTACTGTCCGTCCTGACCAGCACGTGTTGCCGCTCCAACACCGGAAAAAAACGGTGGAGAGCGAGGAACACTGCCAACAGCTCCAGGCGATATGCCAATGCAACTGGGTACCTTTCCACAGGTCCGCAGCCGCATGCCCGCAACGCACAGCCCCCCAGCCCGTGTTGGAAGCGTCTGCTGAAACGACAACAAGACTGGACGCCTGTTCTAGAGACACCCAGGCCTGTAGGAACGAGGGGTCGCTCCAAGGGCTGAGGGCGCGGCGACACAGCGCAGTAACAGAGACTCGGTGTGCGCGCGCGTGCCATGCGCGTCTGGGGACTCGATCATGAAGCCAGTGCTGAAGTGGTCTCATATAGAATAATCCGAGCGGCATGAAGCGGCTGCGGATGCCATATGCCCCAGGAGCCTGAAATAGTTTCAGTGGGACCACTATTTTACTGTCGAGCTCTCTCAGACAGTACAGCATCAGCTGAGCGCGCTCTCCGGAGAGGCGCGCTGCCATGGTGACCGAGTCCAGCTCCAGCCCGAGAGAAGAGATCCTCTGCACGGGGGCGAGTTTGCTCTTTTCTCGGTTGACCTGAAACCCCCACAGGTGGAAGTGCCAGAGCACTTTGTCTCTGTGCATAATCAACTCTGTGCATAATCAAAGAGAGGGCAAAATTCAGCCAGTCGTAAAGAAATTGAGTATGCAGATGCCGGCGAGCCGAAGGGGCGCTGAGGCACCCTCCGCGGGCTTGGTGAGGACCCGCGGAGACAGAGAGAGCCCGAAGGGGAGGGCTTTGTATTGCCAAGCTCGACCTTCAAACGCAAACCGCAGAAACTGTCGGTGGCGAGGAAGAGTGGAGACATGGAAATACGCGTCCATCAGGTCTAATGCTGCAGACCAACCCAGAGGACGAACGCACCGGAGGATGCGCTTCTGCGTGAGCATTCTGAACGGCAGCTTGTGCAGGCAGCGGTTCAAAACGCGCAGATCTAGGATTGGCCGTGACCCACCGCTCTTTTTGGGCACGATGAAGCGTGGGCTGTAAAACCCGCTCTCCATCTCGGCTGGAGGGAGCGGCTCGATTGCATCCTTCGCCAGGAGGACAGCAATCTCCTCTCGCAAGACAGGGGCGGACAGAGGGCTGACCCTGGTGAATACACACCCGTGACTTGGGGGGCCGTTTCGCGAACTGAATCGCATAGCCGAGTCTGATTGTGCGTATGAGCCACCGCGAAGAGCTGGCCCGCGCTAACCAGGCAGGCAGAGCTCTCGCTAATGGACTCATTGCTCATCCCACGGAAAAGCTGGAGGTGAGATATTTGCTCTCACTCCAAACCCGAGCTCCGGAGGGGAGGCTCGAGGGGTGGGAGAAAGGAGACCGTCCTCCCAGCGCTCGTGAGCCACTGGCGAAACGCACCGAATCTGCAAGCTAGAAAGCATAGCGTCCCAGACTGGCAGATTTCGGGCTGTCACATCTGGGGAAGTGAAAAGTGCCCTTTCATAATGTTTTCATGGCAGTAAAAAGTGCCGTTGGAAATGGGGCCCCGCCCTCCAGCGGGGAAAGAGCAAGTTCCCTCTTCTCCAGATGGCCTGTCCCAGGGGCGCTTCGCGGTCCGTTGCCGGACTTAGCGGCGTTCTGGGCAGGGGGGCTGCCTGCTTCCGAGGTGCCCGACGCGCTCGCTTCGCCGGAGGCGTGTGCGGGGGCGGAGCAGCTCTCGTAGGCGGGCGCCTTCGGCGAGGAGCAGGTATGAATGGCACGGCGGGCGGAGCGGGCTACGGACCGCCGATAGACATCACCCACCAACTGCTCTCTCACCGGCTTGAATTCCTGGGTGAATTCACAGACAGTGTCGCCGAACCTGGCTGGGGATATGGGGAAGTCAAGAAAGCGGACTTTGTCGACTTTGCGCATATCAGCCAGGGGTGGCGCTCCTGGACCACTAATGTGGACATCGTCCTCCCCAACGCACACGCAGCGGACTCAGTAGTCCGAAGAGCTAAGTCGGCGGCGGTGCGAAGCTCGTAAGCCTGGGTTGGACCCACCCTCGTGCAGCTCGGCCAGCGCCTGCGCTTGGTAGCGCTGGTAGGTGGCTATCGCATGCAAGGCGGAAGCAGCCTGGCCCGCAGCTATGTAAGCTCTAGCTCCGAGGGAGGTAGATAACTTACAGGCTTTGGATGGGAGACGAGGCGGACCCCGCCAAGAAGAGGCGCCGCGCGGATTTACCGCCATCGCGCACTCAACCTGAGGAATCGCCACATACCCCCTGGCTGTTTCACCGTCAAGAGTGGTTAGGGTGGAGGAACACGCAGCACGAGCAGAAAAAAGTGCTTTACAAGACCGCGTGAGCCTACTGTGCACCTCCGGGAAGAAGGGAACGCCCCTCTAGTCGGTCCGGCCGCGGAGCTGGGGGATAAACCATCTCCAACCCACGGCCGAAGCAGCCCGGGAAAGCACGGCTAACATGTCCGTTTCAGGATCCGTAGTGACAGCGCTCACCAGCCCGAAGGGGGCGAGCGGGTCTGGATCATCATCGGACAACGAAAGCCCACCCTCCGATGCCGGTGTCATCGGGCGTAAGGGCTACCATCTGTTAGACGGATCGCTTCCCCCGCCCGAAGCTTGGATGGAGCGCTTAGAGGAGCGGGAGGTCCGCGGGCCCGTGGGCGACGGATTATCTCTCGCTGAAACCCTCAGATCTGCCCGAGTGCCCGCTGCAGAGCAGGGGACAACTGGGGTGGTTCGCCCTTTTGCAAAGGCTAACCGCGATCTTGCGCAACAGTCATGGCATCGCAATGACGACATGAACTGCCCGCGAGCAGCGCATTAACATGCTGGACCCCCAGACATGCAACGCAGTGCCCGCGCCCATCATCCGAGGACAGGAAACCACCGCATCCAGAAACGCACAGTCGGAGCGCCGTCCTGATAAGGACGTGCTGCACGACTGTGTTGCTCTTTCTGTGAAGTTTGCAACTTTATACGCACCGCTCTGGAGGACCGGACCCAAAGAACGCCAGGCAAGGGAGAAACCCAGCTCGACCGTCTGCCACTGCGTGTACACACTCTGGACCGGGAGAATGCTCTCGTTCGCTCAGAATCGCTGGTCACAGCAGGAGGAACCCTCATCGACTCGATCAGAAAGTCTCTGAAGCGAAAAGGATAGCGTCTGCTGGCGCCAGGTGAGCTTATATACTCAGTTGATTGCTTATGCCGCTCACCTGCGCAGGCTTGCGCTGCCAATTCATTCTTAATTGGCCCGTTCAATACTCTTTCAGACGAGTAGCTTCTGAACCGAACCTCCCAATGCGTGGATTTTACAATCAAATCCACTTATAGTGCTGAAGTTCCCCCCGAAGGGGAACGGTCATTTCGCAGACGTTTGTCCCTCTCCAGTTCTAGAAAATGTCATCATCATCAGTCCATCAAAGCCTGTCGCTGGAGAATGACTGACAGCTCTCAGCCACCAATGGGAGAAGAGTCTGCTTTTGTAAGTGTCCAATGGCTGTGCGCACTGTTCTAGTATGTAAATGAGTTATTCAGATTAGAGGATCTAATGATCAAATCAAAAATCAAATCAAATCAGGCCTCTATTTGTCCCATACACATCGTATAGTGAAATTGAACTCCCCCAACCGTATACAAACATCACAGTTTTCAGGGGCAGACAGGTCACATGAGGTAGCATTTAGAAAAAGGAAGTGAGATACATTTCAGGAGAGGGAGGCAGAAAAAAACTCCCCCTCACCTTGCTCTTGAATTAGGGCAGCGTGAGATCAGGGAGAAAAAACCCTCCCAGCAGTCAGCACAAAACACACAGACAAGACATAACATCGCCACGTGAAGTTTATTTATAAACATATTTCGAGAGGATCACGTGCTTATGATTGTTCACAGCTGTTCCAACTTTAGCTAATGACTGATTATCCTATCAGACGATCCTTAACTCAGTATAAATAACCAGACTTTTCTCATCTCAATATCTTCGTCTTGAAGAAACCCCCCCACCCAACCCTACTTTCCCTCCTTTCAAACGGGCGTCACGGTGGCCAGCGATTAGCGCTGTTGCCTCACAGCAAGAATGCCCCTGCTTTAATTCCTTTCCAAACCAGACGGCATTTCTGTGCGGAGTTTTGCTCGTTCCGCCCATGCTCGCGTGGGTTTTCCCCGGGTCCTCCGGTTTCCTCCCACAGTTAAAAAAACAAGCACCCTAAACAATTAATCCAAACTATTTTAGCTAAACTCTGAGTACACCTTTCAGCATCCATATCTGACACTTAGCTACAACAAGCAGAAGGGGGAGTCATCGAGATCTACCTGAGCTCAAACTCCCCTCTCGCCTTGCAACGGGAGGGAGCCCAGGGCTCGAGGATCTTATAAGCTCAGGGCTCTCTCCCGGGACAGCACGCCAAACTAGCTTTATTATCAATCATCAGCTAAGTGTGAACTCTTAAAAGGGGATGGGAACAGAAGATGTGGATATAGTCCGATGAGGGCGGGCAGCCATCTGCTCCTGCAGCCAGGGGGCACTGGTCACAGACCCGCCTACCCCCTCCAATGAGTGAAAGCACACCAAGGCGTGGGATGAGGGGCTATGTGGTGATTAGCCGCCTTTTCACTATCGCGCCTAAAGTGAGCGAGCCAAGGCCAGTGGCATTTCCACTGTTACTTCCGGGGCCTAATCGGGTCAAAGCAGGGCTTTCTCTGGGTCAGCAGCCGGCCTTTTTCGGCCTGCTGAATTCCTTGTGCCAAAGAAGCCCAACTGGGGCTTAGGGGCGGAGTGAAAGGAGAGGCGGGCACAGTTTTCCGATCACACGAGTACATGCGCCAAACACATAAACAAATAAGGGAAAGAAAACACCCTTATAGGCTGAGGTCTTTTGCGTATGATTGCCCTTATGTTTCCCTTATAAATGTAAGGCTGTTGCATAAAATAATAAAGTTTTAATATATAAGTGACTTTTCTTTTCTGCGTCCTCCTTGATATTTCAATAATGCATAATAATCTTTACACCAAATCAAAGACACAGCACACAGTAAAGGTTTTCCAGAGTGTTTCAAGTTTAAACGGTGTGTTTGTGTGCGTTTTCCCTGTCTGTGAATGTGAGTCTGAGCAAAAGAGCGCTTCCTTCAGCTTTGTTCCCTTCGGCTTTTTTCTTTTTTGTTATTTATTTTAAGATAATACACATTATGAACACAACAGAAAGACATTAAACTTTACAAGTTACGTGTCCACTTTTGCAGGCACAAGACAGTGTCATATCTTGATAAAATAGCCTAAGCTTTATTGGAATCATTTAAAGCAGGGGTCACCAATCCTGGTCCTGGAGGGCCGGTGTCCCTGCAGGATTTAGCTCCAACTTGCCTCAACACACCTGCCTGGATGTTTCAAGTATTCCAAGTAAGGCCTTGATTAGCTTGTTCAGGTGTGTTTGATTAGGGTTGGAGCTAAAATCTGCAGGACACCGGCCCTCCAGGAACAAGTTTGGTGACCACTGATTTAAAGAGTTACACATATCGGATATCATAAAATCATATTAAATAAATAAACCAATATACAAACAAAAGCGAGCTATGACAATGTTTATACAATACATGAATCGTTTTTAAGCCATTTCAAACTTTCATTTTACAAAGGCCTCTCTGGAAAAAAAGATTTTAGATATTTTCTAAAAACAATAAACACCGGAGAAGGTTAAATATTATTTATAAAGTGTTCGATAATATTGATCAAATTTATAGGCTAATTGATGTCTGTGCGTAAAGGTTTCCCTATCCAAGAGCGAATGTGAAAGTAGATCGATTATCTCTCATTGTCACGCAATAGATGCTCTGTTTAACAGTTTTCTGTTAAATAACTGTGAACTGTTTGCTTGTGAAATGCTCAGTTTTTCCACTTAGACTTACTTTACATCATGTAAATAGTGAATGCGCTCTTGGCGTGACACAGCTGACTCTTAAAGGGAATGGGAGATGAGACTCTGATTGGTTTATTCTCAAAACACACCTATAACTCATTAAGAGAATAAGCTCAACCCTTTTAGACCATGTGCCACAGCGCAGGCAGATTTCCCGTCCTTAAATGAGCAAAAACGCGTCCTGACACGCCCTGAAAGCGTTTGCGCCCTGCGTTTTGCGCTCTGCGCATGAACCGTCAAAATAGAGCCCATAGTATTTGCAGTTTTTCCCGGTGCGTTTAGAGAGGCGCTGCACAGGCAGGACTGCGTGATCGCCTTGTTTCTGCTTTCACTCACCCATAAAATGCTCTGTTTGCACGATTTGATTAATATCATCGTATCCAAATAATTTATATATAATATTTCAAACTTTCCCTGGTGTTTATTGTTTTTAGAAAATATCTCAAACTTTTTTTCAGAGAGGCCTTTGTGTAAAAATAAAGTTTAATATGGCTTCAAAATTTGTTTACACCTAAAATATTATAGCTAGCTTTAATTTGTTTTATATTTGTTTATTTTTTTTGTGTGATTTTTATTTTATCCGACATTTGTAATTATTTCAATATAGCTTAGGCTACTTTATCAAGATATGACACTATTGTTTTAAGTCTACAAAAGTGGACTGGTGAACTGTGAAGGAGCTCTTTTTTTGCTCGGTCTCACACACACATACAAGCATCTCAACGCGCACAAACCTTTTAAACTTGACAAAAACCCTCGACAACCTTTACTGTCTGCTGTGTCTTTAATATGGCAAAAAGACCCCAGCCTATAAAGCTAGATGTTTTCTTTCCCTTATTTATTTGTTTGTGTGTTTGGCACATGTACTCGTGTGCGATCAGAAAAGTGTCCGCCTCGCTTTTCACTCCGCCCCGAAGCCCCAGCTGGCCCTCTTTGGCCCAAGGTATTCGGCAGGCCGAAAAAGGCTGGCCGCTGGCCCCGAGAAAGCCCCACTTTGGCCTGATTAGGCCCCGGAAGTGACAGTGGAAACGCGACTGGCCTTGGCTCGCTCGCTTTAGGTGCGATAGTGGAGACGCGGCTAATGTGTTCTTAATCCAGCCCTGGGTATTCTGCATTATGATCAGAAGACATTGGGGCTACAAATGTTTACATCATGAAAATAATGCAAAGAAACAAGTTATGCTTTAAAATGACGTGTTTCTCTATACGCAAACATTAATTCTTCATATTTATTGTGAAATATGACACACCAAAGTGCTCATGCCGAGCTTCAAGAACACTTTGGTGCTTTCACGCGTTATTAATATTAATATGAGAGTAAACGCTCCTTTCTTTCCTCTTTTGAAGGTATCACAGAGCAAGAGCAGGGAGACATTTCAACATGTAATTATAGTTGATTATATAACTGAGGACTCCATGGAGACTCCTTCACACAAGCCTATATGCATAATTAATATGCATGAGATGAGCAATGAGAATAATCTGCTTTCATAATGCTTGAGTTTCACACCGCCCTGCTGTGAATGTGTTTTGGGCTTTTTCCTATGCTGTAAATAATAATGCATGTTGAACAATGGGAAACAGACAGACTGAAGGATGAAGAGCTTGTGTAGTGGAGCGGCTGTAGATGCAGACAGGGCAGTGAAACAGATGTTGTGTCATTGAGCGTGGAGTGACCTCATGCAACTGCTGCATCACATCAGCAATGAATATTCATGAATGCTAGATGTCAGCGCATGTTTTACATCATTCCAACAGAATATTCTATCCAGTGCAATCCAGTGTATTCAGGGTTGCATGTAACTGATGTATTGTCATAGATGCAATATTCATCTGTGCATGGATGAAAATAATGCAATATACATGCATGCAATATTCATAAATTTAATAATCATGAATGCAATGTCTCTCAATGCATGTTATTTATCAATGCATGGATGAAAATATGATGCATAATCCATAAATGCGATAATATCTATAAATATAATATTCATAGAAGCAATATTCATCAGTGCATAGATGGAAAAAAATATACAATATCCATGCGCAATATTCATAAAATCAATAATCATAAATGCATTGTTTATTAATACGTTATCAACGCATGGATGAATAATTAATGCAATCATATCCATGAATGCTATATTCATGAATTTAATATTTATCAATATTCATTCATATGTATATTAATATTAACAATATCCATAAATGTAGTAATATTATTAAATTAAGTATTCATGAGTGCATAATTTATCAATGCATGTTTTTAATGAATATTCATTAATGTAATATTGATCAATGCATAGATGAAAATACGGTACAATATTCATAAATGTAGTAATATTGTTTAATTATTGGTGAGTCTGTTATTTATTATTGCATTTCGTTAATGACTGCATGAATGAAAATTTATGAATACTCAATGTGTGGATATTATATCATATTTATCAATACATGTTATTGATCAATGCATATTAAAATATGATATAGTATCCGTAAATGCAATATTTGTCAATGCATGTTATTAATGAATGCAGGAATAAAAAATAATATCATATACTTAAGTCATATGCATATTTATTCAATATTTATCAATATTTCATTTATCAATACAAAATATGATATAATATCCATATATGCAATATTCATAAGTGCAAAAGTTATCAATTCATGGTATTTATGATTGCATGGATGAAAATAATACAATATTCAGAGATGCAATAATCATAAATGTAATATTTATATATGCAATACTGATCAATGCATGGATGAAAATATGGTACAATATCCATAAATGGGGTAATATTGTGAAATTAATGACTTGTGTGTCTCCTATTTATTTATGTATCTTGGTAATGACTGCATGAATGAAAATTTATGAGTACTCAATTTATGGATATTACATCATATTTATCAATGCATGTTATTGATCAATACAAGCATTAAAATATGATATAATACCTGTAAATGCAATTTTTGTCAATGCATGTTATTAATAAATGCATGAATTAAATATCATATACTTATGTCATATGCATATCATTTTTCAGTGCACAATATGCAAAATATGATACAATATCCATATATGCAATATTCATAAGTGTAACATTTATCAATTCATGGTATTTATGATTGCATGCATGAAAATAATACAATATTCAGAGATGCAATAATCATAAATGTAATATTTATCTGTGTAATATTGATCAATGCATGGATGAAAATACAGTACAACATCCATAAGTGTAGGAATATTGTGAAATTAATAACTTGTGAGTCTATTATTTATAAATGCATCTTGTTAATGACTGCATGAATGAAAATATGATGTAATATCCATACATCGAGTATTCATAAACTCTTATCACTGCATGTTATTGATCAATACATGTATTAAAATATGATATAATTTTCATAAATGCAATATTTGTCAATGCATGTTATTAAAGAATGCATGGATAAAAATATTGTATAATATACTTATGTCATATGCATATCAATGCAATGTTTATCAATATTTGTCATTTATCAGTGCAAAATATGCTAAATATGATACAATATCCATATATGCGATATTCATAAGTGCAAAATGTATCAATTTGTGGTATTTATGATTGCATGGATGAAAATGATACAGTATTCAGAGATGTATGTTACTGATGTAATTTCATAAATGCAATCACATCAATGCATGCATGAAAATAATACAATATTCAGAGATGCAATAATCATAAAAGTAATATTTATATATGCAATATTGATTAATGCATGGATGAAAATATGATACAATATCCATAAATGAAGGAATATTGTGAAATTAATTACTTGTGAGTCTATTATTTATTAATGCATCTTGTTAATGACTGCATGAATGAAATTATGATGTAATATCCATAAATTGAGTATTCATAAATATTTATCAATGCATGTTATTGATCAATGCAAGTATCAAAATATGATATAATGTTCATAAATGCAATATTTGTAAATGCATGTTATTATTGAATGCATGAATAAAATTTCATATCCTATTCTTATGTCATATATATATCAATGCAATATTTAACAATATTTGTCGTTTATCAATGCAAAATATGATACAATATCCAATAATGCAATATTCATAAGTGCAAAATTCATCAATTCATGGTATTTGATTGCATGCATGAAAACTAATGAAATATTCAGAGATGCAATAATCATAAATGTAATATTTATCTATGCAATATTGATCAATGCATGGATGAAAATATGATGTAATATCCATAAATGTAGTAATATTGTAAAATTAATTACTTGTGAGTCTATTATTTATAAATGCATATTGTTAATGACTGCATGAATGAAAATATGATGTAATATCCATAAATTGAGTTTTCATAAATATTTATCAATGTATGTTATTGATCAATATATGTACAATAATGCAATATTTATCAATGCATGTTGTTTATAAAAGCAAGGATGGAAATATGTCATTTATGAATACAATATTTATCAATGGATGTAATTATCAATACGTGAATGAACATATGATTCAAAATACATAAAGCTTAATATTTACAAATGCAATATCCACAAATGCAATACTCATAAATTCAAAATGTATCAATACAATATTGATCAATTCATGAATGAAACTATGATGCAATGTTCATAAATGCTAAAATAATCATACATGAAATATTAAGTAATGCAATATTTATCAATGCAATGCAATATCATGTTATTTATTAATGCATGCATGAAAATAATATATCATCACTATAAAATTCAAAAAACAATATCCAAAACACAATATTAATTAATGCAATATTTATGGATTTATGGTATTTATTAATGATGAAAATTATGACAGAATTTCCCAGAGATGGGTTGCGGCTGGAATGGCATGCACTGAGTAAAAACGTGCTGGATAAGTTGCTGGTTCATTCCGCTGTGGTGACCCTGGATTAATAAAGGGACTAAGCCGACAAGAAAATGAATGGATTATGACAGAATACCCATAAAGGCAGAAATGATTAATTCATTTTTTTTCAATACAATATTGATCAGTGCATGGATTATAATACAGTACAATATCCATAAATGCAATATCTATGAATACAATATTTGTCAATGCATGTTATTAATGAATGCAAGAATGGAAATTTGACATATTTATGAACGCAATGTTTATCAATGCATGTTTTTGATCAATGCATGCATAAAAAATGTAATACAACATCCATAAATGCAATATTCCTCAATGCATGTTCTTTATCTTTGCATGTAAGAAAATATAATGCAATATCCATACATGCTATATTATCCAAAACAGCAATATTCATAAGTATTGTATTTATAAGTTCATGTTATTCAGTTTCTTCATTGCATGGATGAAAGTTCTATCCAATAACAGCTCTCTAGATACAAACACTCAATTGAAGAAATCAGCTTGTAAATAAATGTGATTGTTTCCCCGTAAACACACGTCCTCTGCAGCTGAAATGCGAGCACAGACTCTCTCAGGAACACACTGAATCTTAATCTGTTTTCTGAACACAATGAAAAATACATCAAAACACAGTTCTACAGTAAATCAATCAGCATATAAAACCCCTCCTGTGCAAGAGAATGAATCATTTCCTTCTGTTTCATGGCTTTAACCTTCACTTCTGGCACATCTGAGGCTTTAAAATGGGATTTAATAAATATTTAAGACTCATTTATGATTGTGGCAATGCAGTATTCATCTGGGGCATTGTTGTTAACTAAATCTAGAACAGAAAAATGTAATGCAGTCATTTGTCTTTATGAAGACATCTGAAGCTAATAAACAGCACAAAAACAGTCAAATTTTGAAATGTAATTCTTAATAATAATTAGTGATGCAATAGTTTTTAATCAATAATAAATAACACGAAGTAAACTAAACCTGGAGCATATAATCCAATTCATTTTTTAAAATTAAATCTGAAGCTAATAAACGTGACAAAACACTTTATTTATTTAGTAAAGTTGTGACGAAAAATATTTTAAATTGTAAAATCGAAATTTTAATTGATGATATAATAGTATTTAAATAACAATAAAATAACAATCAAGTCATGCAAGTTAATTAAACTTGAACAGAAAATAAAATATAATATTTTTTTCTTTATTTAATCTGAAGCTAATAAAATGACAAAACATTTTTTATTTTTTTAAAACATTTTTAATTAATTGATTAATTAATTAATTGATTAATTAATACTAATTATTTATTTAATAAAAACGTGTGATTAAAAACACTTTAAATTGTGAAAGCTAATTCTTTTTTTTTTCCCCTTTATTTTTTATGCCAAGAACAAGTTACATTATTTATACAGAAAATTGACATTTTATATACATTTTATACATATAAAACCCACTTTAACAACCCCTAAATACACTGCCTAAAGAACAATAAAAATAAATAAATAAATAAATAAATAAATAAATAAAAAATGAAAGGAAAAGTAATTATATAAAAAAAAATAATAGTAATGAATTTTTAAAAAATGAAAAAAAAAAAAAAAAAAGTACTATCAAATCTTTTTTTTTTTTTCAAAATAAAAATAAAAATAAATAAATAAATACATACATAAATAATTAAAATAATTATAAATACATATAGAAATAGAGTGACAACAGTAATGGGTGATTCAATGAGGGATAAGGCTGTGCTATCTTACAATGGTAAGTTAACATAGAAAAAGCTTGAGATTCTGGACAGAGAAAGAAAGGACAAAGAAAAAAGATTCCAGTTACATACAAGACAGTCACATTATTCCCCAGGAAGTACACTTATAGCAGAGAAATATGTTAATAATGGTTGCCATATATATGAGAATTTGCTAGAGCCTCTAATTGAATATTTAATTTTTTCCAAGTGTAAATATAACATCAGATCTTGAAGCCAGTGTGATGCTTTAGGTGGATTTAACGATTTCCAGTGCAGTAAAATTTGTCTGCGAGCCAGCAGAGATGCAAAGGCTATTATGTTTTGTTGTCTTTGAGTCAGACTCAGTTCGTCAGGTGGAATCCCAAACAAAGCAAATTCTGCACATGGCCTAAGCTGTACTTCACACACTTTAGACAATGTATTAAATATAGTTGACCAGTAAGGATTAAGCTTAGGGCACGTCCAAAACATATGAGACAGGTCTGCTACGCCTGTGTGACATCTTATACAGGTCTTGTCAAAAGTAGAGTTAAAAGAGGCTATCCGAGATCTGCTTAGATGTATTCGGTGTAACACTTTAAATTGTATTAAACTTAGGCGAGCACAAGAAGTGCTACCGTTCACCCTACTTAGGGCATTGCTCCAAGATTCCTCTGAAAGTGCTACTCCCAGTTCTTTTTCCCACCTAATTTTAATCTTTTCTGTACTTACAATTTTCAAAGACATAAAAATTGTGTATGTTCTAGAAATAAAACCTTGTAGATTAGAGTGTGTTTCAAACAGAGAATCAACAGAGGACTTTAAAGGAATACTAGGAAATGTTGGGCTTTGAGCACTCACAAAATGGCGTATCTGAAAGTAACGGAAGAGGTCATTATGGTTCAGATTAAATTTGGAGCGGAGATCATTAAAACTTGCAAAGACACCATCAATGTAAAGGTTTCCAAACTGCACAATGCCTTTATCTTGCCAACGTTTAAACCCAAGGTCTAGTATGGCGGGGAGGAATGCATGATTGTTGCATATTGGGCTCTGAAGCATAAGGGCTTGTCTTAATTTGAGATGTTGACGTAACTGAGACCATATTTTAACAGTGCAGCAGACAATTGGATTTTGTGTGTGTCGTGTGGTTTTAATTGGTAAACTAGATGTCGCCAGGGCTTGTAAGGAGGTTGCTGTGCATGATCTGGATTCTGTTTCGTGCCAATCGTCGCTACCTGGTGAGCACATCCAATAAACAATTTTTTGAACATTAGCTGCCCAATAATATGATAAAAGTGAAAGCTAATTCTAAATATTAATTAATTATATATAAGTGTTATAAAATATAAAATAACATTAAGTTAATGCAAGTAAACTAAAGGTAGAACAAAAAATCCAATACAATATTTTTCCTTAATTGAAACTGAAGCTAATAATCATGACAATGATACTCGAATTGTGCGAGCTAATTTTAAATATTAATAAATCTATTTAATAGTTTTTAATGAAATAATTTAGGATCACTCAGTCTGTGACCTAAGACCTTTTTGCCTTGCCTAAGTGCGGTTCAAAAACCCCTTATGAGTTTCATAACATCGAGGACCGTGACGTCGCCCGGTATGCCACAGCCGGGGTCCCACCCTTAAGCCAGGCCTGGGGTTAATCCCACAGAACCTGGCCGGGCTTTGCCCAAAGGAGCAACGTGGGACCATTCTCCTGCAAGTCCACAACCTGCAGAGGGAGCCGTAAGGGGCCGGTGCATTGTGAAACGAGTGGTGGTCGAAGGTTAGGACCACAAAAACCCAATCGTCAGGCACAGAAACTGGCTCTTGGGACATGGAAAGTCACCTCACTGGGAGGGAAGGTGCCCGAGCTTGTGCGGAAGGTAAAAACGGTACCGACTAGAGATAATTGGGCTCACCTCCATGGTGGAACTCAACTTCTTGAGAAGGGCTGGACTCACGGTGAGAGGCAGTAGGCTGGTGTGGGCTTGCTTATAGTTCCCCAACTTAGCCACCATGTATTGGAGTTTTCCCCTGTGAATGCGAGGGTCGTCTCCCTGCACCTTCGGGTCAAGGATAGGTCTCTCACTGTGGTTTGTGCCTACCAGCCAAACACCAGTGCAGAGTACCCAGCCTTGGAGTCCATGAGAGGGTTCTGGAAGGTGCTCAGATGGAGGACTCTGCTGTTCTACTGAGGGACTTCATTGGCCATGTGGGTAATGGCAGTGATGCCTGGAGAGGCGTGCTCGGGAGGAACGGCCTCCCTGATCTGAATCCGAGTGGTGTTCTGTTATTGGACTTCTGTGCTAATCACAGTTTATCCATAACAAACACCATATTCGAGCATGAGTGTCCATCAGTACCAGGACACCCTAGGGTGGAGGTCAAGAATTCACTTTGTAGTTGTCCCATCTGATCTCTGACCGTATGTCTTGGACACTTGGGTAAACAGAGGGGCAGAGCTGTCAACTGATCACCACCTGGTGGTGAGCTGGATTCGCTGGCAGGAGGGAAAGCGGGACAGGCCTGGCAGGCCCAAGCGTATTGTGAGGATCCTCTGGGAACGTCTGGCTGAACATTAAGTCTCTGAAAGAGCTTTGACCAAATCCCGAGGGAGGCTGGAGACATTGAGGCCAAGTGGTCCATGTTCTCCGACTCCAGGAGTTGTCGCCGTAAGGTCTGTGGTGCCTGTTGAGTCGCCAATCCATGAACCCAGTAGTGGACACTGGCAGTAAGGGATGCCAGTCAAGCTAAAGATGGAGTCCTACAGAGCTTAGTTGGCTTGCAGGACTCCGGAGGCAGCTGATGGGTACCAACAGGCCAAGTGTGCTACAACCCAGGTGGTTGCGGAAACAAAAACTCGGGCATGTGAAGAGTTTGAGAAGACCATGGAAGAAGACTATTGGTCAGCCCCAAAGAGATTCTGGCAAACCGTCCGTAGCCTCAGGAGGGAAAGCAGCTCCACATCAACACTGTTTACAGCGGAAGTGGGTAGCTGTTGACCTTGACTGGGGATGTTGTCGGACGGTGGGAGGTTCTCCTTAACCCCACTGACATGTTTGTCATTGAGGAAGCAGAGACTGAGGATGAAGGGGTGGACTTGCCCATCACCCAAGCTAAAGTCACTGAGTTAGTTTGCAAGCTCCGCAGTGGCAATGCAGCGGGTGTGGATGGGATTCACCCTGTGTATCTTGGGTTGGGGACAGCATCTCTGGACTGGGCGACTGTGGTGATGGTTCCCTTTTTTAAGGAGGGGGACCGAAGAGTGTGCTCCAGCTATAGGGGATCACACTCCTCAGCCTCCATGGGAAAGTCTTGGTGCTCCACCGGTAAAAGGTGGTTTGCCATCTCCAGGTTGGAGGAAAGTCCTTGCCCGAGGTGGAGGAGTTCAAGTATCTTGGGGTTTTGTTCACAGGTGAGGAAAGGATGCAGCGTAGGATTGACAGGCGGATCGGTGAAGTGGCAGCAGTAATGTGGTCGATGTGCCGGTCTGTTGTGGTAAAGAAGCAGCTGAGCCGAAAGGCAAAGCTCTCGATTTACCGGTCAATCTACGTTTCTACTCTCACCTATGGTCATGAGGAAGACCCAGGACACGCTGGAGGGACTATGTACGCTGGAGGGACTATGTATCTCGGCTGGCCTCTGAACACCTTGGAATCCCCCTGGATGAGCTGGAGGAAGTGTCTGGGGAAAGGGAAGTCTGGGGTTCTCTCCTTAGACTGCTGCCCCTGTGACCTGGCCCTGGAAAAGCGGACGGAAATGAATGAAATAAGTTAATTAAATTTAATGATAAAAAAAATTAAAAACAAAAGCTAACAAAATGTACTCAAAACAAAACGGTTAGGGTGAACATGAATACAGAAATATGTAAACAAATTAATTTAAAAATACCAAGAAAACAGACGAAAACACAACGTTTACTTTTAATTGAAAAAGTATTGCTTAAAATAAACAATAATAGTAATAATACATAAAATGAATGAATAAATAAATTGAATGAATGAATGAATAAATAAATAAATAAAATGAATGAATGAATCAATGAATGAATCAATGAATGAATAAATAAATTGAATGAATGAATAAATAAATAAATTGAATGAATGAATAAATAAATAAATTGAATGAATGAATGAATAAATAAATTGAATGAATGAATAAATAAATAAATTGAATGAATAAATAAATAAATAAAATGAATGAATGAATAAATAAATTGAATGAATAAATAAATAAATATTGAATGAATGAATAAATAAATATTGAATGAATGACCAAATATTGAATGAATGAATACATTTAAAAAAATTAAATAAATAAATAAATAAATTGAATAAATAAATAAATTGAATGAATGAATGAATGAATGAATGGTAGAAGTAGTAAACACCTCTGTCACCTTCA